>NC_136531.1:22984362-23231862 GCF_910591455.1 Pholis gunnellus
ACGCCCCGGAGGCTTGGTGCTCTCCGTACTCGAACTGAGCCCTGGAGGCCAGCGAGGGGAACGCGGAGCCGTAATGAGGGAGGCTGAGCGGGGTGTAGGTGACGTGGGCGCCTGAGGAGGGAGAAGACGAGGCCTCAGCGTAGTGGCCCCCGGCCGCAGACTCGCTCTTGATCTGCGCCTTGGAGGGGTCTGAGGAGGACGGGGAGGCTTGAGGCTGCTGCTGCTGCTTGGAGAGCCACGCCGAGTGCCCGCTAGCGGCGGCCAGGGCATAGGCGTAAGACGAGGCAGAGGCCCCGGCCGCAGCGACCCCGGCTCCGCTCTGCGGGTGGCCATTCGGAGGAAGGTACTGGTCGAACTCGTTCACGTCGAACGGCTCAATGTTGGACATCACCTCGTGGCTGATCTCGCCGATGTCCATGGTGCCGAAATCGATGTGGGGTTTGGCGCCCGACGAGGACGGGCCACCGGAGGCCCCCTCAGCTCCCACCCCGAGGGCTCCCCTGGGCCCCACTGATCCTCCGGCCACTCCTGCTGCCCCCTCCCTCTTTGCATCCGACAGCTTCCCAGACTGGAGCTCTGTCTTTGGGGTGGTGGGGGGCGTGGGTGGGCTGTGACCCTGACCTATAGAGGGGAGAGGAGAAGGGACAACATGATCAGGTACAAAAAAACTTTTTTTCTTTATGTTCCCTCAAACATCTCCAGAAACGTGAGAATGTAAATGATGATGATTGTGTCCACAGTCCATACCAGCAGGATGGTGGTGATGATGGTGGTGGTGGTGCAGGTCGCCCAGGGGAGACCCAGCCCCGCCATTGTGCTCTAGGTGCAGGGTCTTGTAGTGTGACTGGGAGTGGCTGGCCTCCCCTTCCCCCTGGCTGTCAGACTCGCTAGCAGTAGCCAGTTTGCCGTTTTTACGTCTCCGGGGCTGGTACTTGTACTCCGGGTAGTCCTTCTTGTGCTGTTTCCTCAGCCTCTCCGCCTCCTCGATGAATGGCCTCTTGTCGCTCTCGTTCAGCAGCCTAGGGGGAGGGTGGGGGGGGGGGGGGGGGGGGGGGACAAGAAGCGATTTTAGTCTCACAGGCCCATCTGCATTAATGGGAATGTATTTTATTAGAATATGTCTGAAAATTGTAAATAGTGCCGCATTCAAGCTCAGAGGATAAGGATTGTAAAACTCGCAATGTAGCAACACATTATATTAAGGAAACACAACAAAAAAAAGCCCAACATTTCTGTTTCCATGTGTTTTCTTTGTTTAAAACCACCAGCTTGAGTCCAAATTTGCCCACTTTCTGCTTTTGAGTTCAGCATCTATGCCCCCACTTATCCTTGACGCACAGGCGACACAGGAAACGCGCCACTGCATGGCCACACTGTTCCTCTGTGGAACAACCAACCCCCATACAAACCTCCACAGTTTGCCCAGGGTCTTGCTGAGCTCCGCGTTGTGCAGGTGGGGGTACTGGTCGGCCAGCTTCCTCCTCGCCGCCTGCGCCCACACCATGAAGGCGTTCATGGGCCTCTTGACGTGGGGCTTGGCTTTGTTTCCGTTGTTGACGCGCACCGGCATCGGCACAAGTGTCCAGTCGTATCCATCAAGCACCTGACTGACCGCCTCCCTGATGCCGATCGGGAAGCGATCGTCAACTATCTCCGATTTGGCCGCGTCGCCTCCGTCCTCCTCGCTGCCGTCCGCGACGCAGAGCGAGGTGAGCTGCGGCGGCGGCCCGGTCAAAGGTGAATCCTGGCGGGTCGGCGCTCCGGGTTGAGTCGGTGACAGCGAGTGACCGTCGTCTGACCCTCCGGGACTCAGTTCCGCCTCGGACAGGCTGTGCTCCTCGCCGGACATCTTTTTTTTTAAACTTTCAACTAACGACTGGACAATCCGAGAAAGTAAAATTAGTTTCAGAGAGAGTCCAAACTTTTCTGCGTGATTGATTCGTTTTAATTGAATAAGATGTTTTGGAGGCTTCGATGATCCAAGTTATTGCTGACTCTTCTCAGGTAGAGCCATACTGCTGCGTTAAAGTGTCCAAATCCTTTCCACCGTCCGTCTCGGCAAAAGCAGTCACACCTAAAAAAAAAAAGAAACCAACATCAAGTATAATAGAAACAATTCAGTTCTAATTAAGTCCACAAAAAGGGAAACAATATCATTTAAATTGTCATATGAATCAAGCGCCGGTTCACTTTACTTAAGCTAAACAGGTTAGCGCATTAAATGTGACCAAATAACGGCACATCTAGCCGATAATAATAGCCTGGTAATGATAATGCTATTTGGACGAAAGAACCGCATCCATAAAAATGTATTTTCATCGAAGCCAAATTAACGCTAAACCTCTTCTAATAAGGAATAATGCGACTGGCACGCGGCCTAAATACTGATATGAAATATCCACTTTATCATATAAATGTAATGTTAAAAAAATTACATAACTTACCAATTTAGATGTCCAGTGGTTCGACATGGGAGTGTGTGTGGCTGACTGTAGAGCCGATGAATGGCTGCTCTGTGTGGCAACACCGGAGCTTAAAGAGCGCCTTGTGAGGAGGACTGGGAGAGAAAAAAAAAAAGTGATTGAAAGTGGAAAACATTCCCAGAGAGGCAGCATTCCAGCACACAGTCGGCCCCGCCTCCTCCCGGGCACCGCACGGCGCTCCGATTGGCCCTCTAATTACCTCGCCGCTCTCTGATTGGATGGGTGCAACGCACTGTTAATGCCCGTCTGTCCGTCACTGCAACATTTCCAACAGGGAAGAGGTGAGAGTTTTACATCGGAGTGGCTTAAATGACTCTACAGTGCGCCCATTTAGAAGCAGGAGAAGGCCAGCTTTGTTGGACGTGTTGACACGTTATATCAAACAAGTAAACAATCATGAGGAGAGTTATTGCCTCGTGTGGTCACGTTCCTCAAAAAAAAACAAAAAAAAACTGAAATTCAGCTCTGATTAAACCAAATTCACTTTGATCACACCTCACAACTTTGAGTTACAATCTTTATAGTGAAAATAAAATATTGTAAAACGCACCAGAGAGGCACAAGTTAAGTCAATGAATGGATCTTACTTTTCAAAGAAAATGTAGGCTAATAAATAAATAATCAGGTATGGTTACATTTTGGGGTTAGTGATCATTCATCTCGTCAGAAAGTCACTTATAATTATCCCATCATCAATATTCTCTATCTGACGCTATATTGCATGAAAACAGTATTATAATCTTTTAAAAATAAACCAAATAAACGTTTTCATCACGCAGCTCATGGAATGCAAACAAGATCAATTAGAATTACAATTGCGATTAATTAATGCAATTACAATTCCTATATATTATTGTTACAAATGCTATGATGGGAAAAGTGGGCCACATTCTGGCAAATTACCATAACACATATTCCCAAACGTGTGAAGTGTTCTAGAAAATGTATTCAGAAAATAAATGGTGATTTAACATTTCGACATCCTTGATCAGATGTGAACTACCAATCTCTACTGTAACATCTCATTGATCATGTATGGATTATATCGTTATGAATTACACACATTAAACGTGCTTATAGAAAAGTGTCTCACACTGACAGCGCTCAAAGCCAGATATCCAAAAAAAACTAAAGATGACGTTGCTCTCATTTTGAAATGTGATCAGAGACAATGTGGCTTTTTCAAAATAGTGTTTAAGGTATTTACAAAAAACTGAACACATGGCAACCAGTCTCTGTTTGACGCTCAACCACGCCCACTGCGGTGATGGCACACCTACAAATGAGTGAGTGACAGGTAAGATGGGGCAAGATTTTAGGATTTAAAAAAAAAATACTGGTTCCATCAAGTCAAAACACAAAGAGACGTTTAAATATTCATATTTTTGCCAAAGTGTCAGTGTTTTAGAAATCACCAGTTCAACTTTAAGGTTAATAAGCCGAAAGAATATACCTGAAATGCAGACGGATGTGGAATCAAATAAAATGAGAGAGAAATAATTTATAAATCATTAAATAAAAGTCATCAAGCTGAAAGAGATGAAGGCTGGAGACAAACAAACTATCTCCTGTAAAATATTTCCAAAAATGAAAAACAAAAATAAATACAAGTGTTTTTTTTATATAAATGTAATGACCTCACTGTCCTGTTTCTGCATGTGAAACAAGACTGTGGCGGGGAAAAAGTTGTTCGCTTGCGGGCCATGATTTGTGCCATTTAAGCGTGGCCTGATGGGAAGGAAGGGAATCGACTTCAGCAGCATCTGATGCGCACCCGGACACACGCGAATACACACACACACACACACACACACACACCAAATGAATGCAACAATAACCCCCTGTGTGTCCGTTGCCTCTCATGTTGAGCCTGACCTCTCGGTTTTCTCTCTCCCTCTCTCTCTCTCCGCTCTCTTTGCTCTCTTTGTCTCCATCTCAGGTGAATAGCAGCCATGTGATCAAACGCCCAAGCCTCTATCCATTAACCCTCGTAAATGAAGAAGAAGAAAAAAATGGGGGAACAAAAAGCAGTGTTGTGCTGCAAAACATGGAAAAAAATTGATAACAGAGAGCGATGTGTGCGTCTTTCTCCCCTTATGTCCGAGCATAGACACTAGTCGCGCACACACAGAAAAAGTAGACGGGCCGCGCGGATCTCCCTGTATTCTGCCGCTTTTCTTTTTGCGCTTCTCAGCGCTCGCTTGCGGCACCTGGATCTGGGCCTCGGAGGGTGCTGATGGTAGGGGGCTTGTGTTTGGGGATGATGGTGTTTGGTGGTGGTGGAGGAGGGAGGTGGCAGGGTGCGGTGGAGTGGGGTGGGGGGGTGAGGGTTGAGGGGGGGGGGGGGGGGGGGACACCTCCATGCTGCACCCCGCCGACCCAACTGGCACCACCGGGATCCTGCATGAGGCCCTCCGAGGCTCGTGAAGTGAGTGTTTATGTCTGCGCTGGTCGATACGAGGAGCGGTGATTTGTTTGTTTTTTATGCTGAGAAGCGTGTTCAAAAGTGTGCGCGTCGCTCTGCGGCTTGTTCGCTAGGTTTCGACAGACCGGAGGGCTGGAGCAAGCTGCGGTTTTACGGAGTGTTTAGTTAGTGCAGCTGCATGCCCCCCACCCCCACCCCCCACCCAGGGGGTCTGTCAGACGGAGCGAGACTTTTTTTTATTATTATCTCCAGTGTGTCTTTGCTGAACAAATTCATCGCAAAACGTAATAATTAAATATATATGGAGTTGTAAGATACATGCGTCTACTTATTAATAACGTTATCATCTTTGTCTTGCTGTGACAGTGACTTTGCACTGACATTATTCTGTGACATTGTTATTTTTGTCCCTTTTATTGACTAAATGATTCTTTAATTCTCCCGGAGGTCACTCTATTGTTGCTGTATAATTACTAATCTTTCATTTTATAATTACAGTGGTTCCGTTTCATATGAAACTAGTTTTGCTTTTGATGTTGGAAATGAAAGAACGCTTTTTGAAAGAAAAGAGATTTTATTTTTTTAAAGTTACAAACCTTTTTTTCTATAGTGAAAATAAATATTTTAAAATGAAAACAAATATGATGTAGCTTCTGTGTATGATGTGCAGGGCAAAACGTCCAGAAAAGAAAAACTGAGACAAAATAATCCCGAACCTCTTGGAAGCTTTAGTTTGCTCAAACGGACAGTCATGCCCTAAACGCAGTAAAACAAAATCAAGACCCTATAGTTATATAGGATTTTTCTGATATTATGTGTGGGTGTTTATGTATTATTAATGAAGATAATTTAGCTGACACTTCAGTTATAATCGAACAAACAGAAGAAGAAAAAATGGCCTTTAAAACAGTGTCTAAACATCCGTTTAATAAAATCCAATCCATTATGTTATTTTAATTCAATGTTATTTTACACGTAAACATCTAACATCTAACGAATGAAACGCAAGGAGAGAGGCCAACTTTTTATTTTTATCGTTTTCATCGTGCGGTCCATTTATTGATCACTTCTGATTTCGCTCGTCTCAACGGGCCTCAGATCGCCGCTCAACACTCACGTTTTATTTCCGTTGGGCAAAGACAAACCATGATTATTATCTGAAGATGCTAATTTTGATAACTACTGTATGTGGTTTCGTGATTTTTTTTGGCACTTCATTTGCCTGCAGGCCTTTTGTTCAGCCAAGAAAACAGGCCCGATCTTCCTCTAACACAGGCCCGAGCTGTGTCTCTAATTCTCACACGCTTGTCTTTAGAATATTTTATTTTCAAATGTTTTCATATTTTGTTTGCGCTTTTAAACAAATGGCCCGTTCTACTTTTCTATGTGTATTGGATATGTTCAGTGAAAATAATTTTTTGATGAAAACAAATATGAACTTCAGGCTTGAAACTGTCCTGAAATGAGTTAAGTGGATGTCAAACTCCTTCAGTTTTACCCGCAGTGCCTGTAGTGATTATCTCAGCACTGATTTAATATAAAGGCATAATCAACTAATGTTTTTATGTCATCACATTGATAACCTCGACATTCCTTCCTCTGGCACAGTTGAAAATCTTAGGCTTTAGTGAGACATTTTGGATCATCTTTGAATGACATCTTGGACATCTTTCTATCATTGAAGACTCCAATTCTTTTTTTTTTTTATGTACCATATTTGCAGGTTAGTTGTCACATCTTGGTGATCAAAATCTCAGAGCTAAAAAGCTCATAGTTTCCTCTTTAAAAAAAAAAAAAGATATGTAGCCAACTTGTTTTATAGGAACTGAAACAACTATTCCACCTGCAGCCAAATCTAAACAAAGAACCCCCCCCCCCCCCCCCCCCCCCCCCCCCCCCCCCCCCCCCCCCCCCCCCACCCCCCCCTACCCCTCTCCTGTTTGTCTCTTCTTGAAGCTCATTAATTTTTTTGCTCGGGACTCTGAGCCCGTTTATGTCCTGTGTGAGACTTTCATGGTAGCTGTAGCTTGTAACTTGTTAGAAAATAGAGCTCACATGGTCGCATCAGTCCCCGCGCTAACCTGCCATGTGACTGCTGTAATGGGCCTCTCCATGGTTGCGCCGACCACTGGGTCACAAGAAGCCCGTTTCCTGCGGCTCCTGGGGGGAGAGGATGGGAGGACGAGGTCTCATGATCAGCGAGGGGGGGGGGGGGGGGGGGGGGGGGGGGGGGGGGGGTCATAGAGTCAGCCTTCAGGTGCACGCTTAGTCATGGCCGTCCGTTGTTTTTTTTCACGTGTGTGACGGATGGGAGGGATGAGTTCTCGGCTCACTGAAGAATATATTTTTAATATTAGATCAGATAGAAATAATGAGGTGATCAGGTCATGAAGAAAGGACAAAGAGAGTAGAGGAGGAAAGAAAACGCCCTTTTTTCTTTTTTTTTTTTGCTTTGGCCTTAATACTTGAACATCCCCCGGGGGAAATTCCTGAAATCTGACGATGGATGGAGAGAAAAAGGCAAGAGAGATGCAGATTGTGTGTGTGTGTGTGTGTGAGAGAGGGATGCAGATAAGACAAGCGTGCACAGCGGTCAAATATTCCCATGCTGTGGGTCACATTCTGCATTAAACT
This sequence comes from Pholis gunnellus, assembly GCF_910591455.1. Taxonomy (NCBI): domain Eukaryota; kingdom Metazoa; phylum Chordata; class Actinopteri; order Perciformes; family Pholidae; genus Pholis; species Pholis gunnellus. Next base: position 22,991,905 of record NC_136531.1, read on the forward strand.
GATGTATAATTGGTGGAAAGCATTCATTCCCGTGTCAATAGGCACATTTTGGGCCTGAAATGAATGCCGTCATTTGTTCCTAATGGTGGATCCGAAATCACCCGTCAGAAATGGCGAGGATTGGAGCTGGAGCATGTTTTTTTCTTTCTTTCTTGGCCCCAGATTTCATCACAAAATGGAAGGTGTGGAGTTTATCTGTGGAAACAAGGGCTTTTCTCATGCTTCGGTTTGTGTAAGACACTGCACGTGATTCATAAATGCCGTTTCCTCCCAGGGTTTGTGTGAAAAACAACAACAGAAAAACAGTTGAAGTCAGTGCTTTTTTTTTTCCAAGGGGAATTCCAGCTCTGCAACTAGACTATCAATAATACTGAGCCTCATGTGACTCAAATATTTTGACCCAGACTTTCACACTGTACTGTACATGTGATTAAGAAGCTCTCCTCCAGCTGATATCTGAGACCCGTGCTGTGATTTCACACGACATCCTCGATACAGGAGACGACGTTGTTGTTGCCCCCTGAGAGGACGTGTGTGTTGACAGCGGTCAGTGACGACCTGGTGTCATCCGAAGTCTTTAGAACGAACATGGGCTCTGTTGGGGGCTTCTATCAGATCCAGAGATGAGAAGTTTGGTGACCTGTTGAGGGGCTCAGAATCGTACTTTTATTTGGAAAGAAACGGGGGGATTTTACATCACACTAAGGGCTGCAGGTGTTTTCATGCAGACTCTGTAAGTGTTGATGATGCAGTGACACGCCATCCACAGGGATGAATAAAAAATGATTCTGCTATCTGACCCCTGTCACTCCTTTTCTTTTTTTCTTCCCATTTTCACCCAGTAAATTAGTGCAGCTGCACCACACTTAAATGGGTGCCCCTCTTTTTTTTCTCCCTCTGGGAGTGTATGTGACCGACCATGAATCCTCTCTTTGTGCTCCGTCTGCAGAGTTTCCCCTCCCTCTATAGTTTCTTGACTTGTCTGCCTCTTTTTTTTATTTGGGAGAAGAGGGGCTTCGGTTGCAAGGACGGCAGCACTGGTGAGGTGGTGGTGGTGGTGGCGACGGAGCGGGTAACTTGTTGGACCACATTCCTGTGCAGCTGTGGAGGCTGGTGCAGGGTGGGAGGGGGTTGGGGGGTGGAGGGCAGAGCAGGATCATCATTGCATTGCAGGGCATCATGAATGGCCTATTGTTCGAGTTTGCTGTGTCCGCATCTCTTCGGGAGAGAGAGAGACCAAGCAAAAACAAAAAAATAAACAAAGAGAGATGTAAGGAAGCGATTTGTGGTGCTGATGAGAAAGAGAGAAATAAAGCCAGAGAGAGTGTGTGTGTGTGTGTGTGTGTGTGTGTGTGTGTGTGTGTGTGTGTGTGTGAGAAACAAAAAAAATCAGAAATAGACTTCACATTTGGGCCTCTGACGCGCTCCCTCGCAGGGGGGATGTCGAGACTCAGAGTGTGACGGTGTTGATGAAGATGGCGATGATGGCGAAGTGCACAATGGTGGCATTCACATCGGGACTCTATGACGGTTTTGCCCCTCGGTCATACGTGCCAGCACGCCGTTTAGTCATGCATATATTTCGGCTGTTAGCCACACTTAAAATTCTCCCAACGTTGGAAATGTTTCCTCACTCGATTGTGAGAATATTGTGTTTCTGTCAGATTCACGTCACAAATGTGTTATTTTGTCCATATTCAGCTTCGTGAATGTGAGATTGGGCTGTTTAACGCGTGGAAACCTGATTATTGTACATTTTCAGATATTCCTGAGTTGTAATAACTTGTTGTCTTGCAACGTCTTGCCTGGATTTCTCTCTCGATTGCGAGAGTCTTTGTGGGACTTTTTCAATTTTTTAATATAATAGAATAAAGTGAAGTAAACAGAAGTCAAGTAAATTGGGACCATGTGAACCCAGCTGAACTCCCAGCTCTTCGATCAGTGTCCAACTGATGAGAAGCTGCAGACGGCTTCATCTATGACTTATATGGCGTTACACTATGGGCTGCAACCAACCAATATTCCCATAAATCTGCTGATTATTTTTTAGATTCATCTGATTGTCAAAAGACGGTGAGAACAATGCCCATCAAAACTTCCAGAGTCCAAGGTGACATCTTGAAATATCTTGTTTTGTTTGAGCAACAGTCCAACACCCAAAGAGATTTTGTTTGACGATAATATATGACAAAGAAAAGCAGATCCTCTCAGTAGACAAGCTAGAAAACGTATTTGTTTGCTTGAAAAATGGCTCAAATGCTTGATTGACTAATTCATTAATCAACTAACCTGTCTGAGGAGCTGGCATCACTAACCACGCCCCCCTTATTCTGGTACTCATGGTGAAGTCTTTGGTAGAAAACATTAAAGGTGCTATAACGACCCGTTCTCACTGCCAATATGTCAGATACCAATACTGAGTAAGTGCTCATTGGAGTCTGACAACCGACGCACGGAGGCATTCTTTAGTATGCGACGCAACGGGCTTACAACTAACTCTACATGAAGCACACTTGCGTCCTTATTACACGCTCAGAGCAACTGACGCATCATAGAGATTTCCCACAGCGTGCGGGTGGGACGGGGTGGTTGTAAAGGTCAAAGAAACACAGGACTCAAAATAAAAGTTGACGTTTTGTGACGTGAGTCATGTGAGTCATTAGTGTCGTTAGTCACGTGAATCTCTGGTCACATGAGTCGTTAGTCAGTTAAAGCCAACCACGCTTTTTTTCCTAAGTGGTTTTGTTACCTAAGCCTAACTTTCTGTGAAGATGGAAGTTTATTTTGAAAGTAACTATGTGAGTAACAAACATACAGTATATTGACACGTCGTCACTGACTCGTCCACAGCTGAGGCTAGAGGGGCACCAAGAGCATCATGGTTTAGACCGAGCGGCAGTGTTTTACGCATTTGAATGAGAATGTGTCAGATACACGAGATTGGGAGTATTTCTATTGCCTCTCAATGGCTCTCAACAGGCGACGGAGGAGCCGGCGACTCGCAGCTAACACTGCTAACACTGCTAACACTGCTAACACTGCTAACACTGCTAACAGCGCAAACTACGGAAACAGTGCTGGCAGAGCAAACCGTTTTTACCTGAATGGGGAACCGAAGGATGGGTGCTACGTTTCCGCAACAATATTTTTGCTTTACTTTGTTGGACTCTTAGATCTTCCGGATCTTTTTTTGTTTCATTTGTTTTCTCTTGATTTTCTAACTTTCATTTTCTTCTTCCTGTAAAGCACTTTGTGACTTCTGGTTTTAAAAAGCATCAAATTATTTATTGCTCCACTGTTATTAATGGTTCACCTGTCAACTGTACGCTCACCTCAAAGTTTAAGACGATTGTAAACATGGGAATAACTCTGATGTAACAGCTTATGGCATCATATTTGTCTGACTAACCGATCTAAAACCACAAATAAAGTGATGTATTTTATGAAAACAAAACATCTGTGTCTTGATTTTAAATAAACTTTGATATTCAATCAAAGGCCATAACTCAAGTATGGACTTTACGAGATCTTTTTCTATGTGTGTGTGTGTGTGAGAGAGAGAGAGAGAGAGAGAGAGAGAGAGAGAGAGAGCGAGAGAGAGAGAGAGAAAAAGAGCGAAAGAGCAAAAGAGAGAAAGTAGCGCAGACTCCCAATCATGAGTTCTTCTCGGAACATTTAATTAGTCTGTGTGAACGAAAGAGGGCGAGGGCCTGAGGGCTCTAAAGGAAAAGATGACTACATGAAAGGCTCTGTTGTTGTCAGAGCAGAGGGAGAGAGATAAAAGTCAACATGACAGAAAGATGGATGGGATGTTGGGCAGTAGAGAGTGAGAAATATGCAGATTTATGACTTTGCTCTGGGTTTTATTTTGTTGTATGTTTCTTGCGGACATGAATCCATAAGCGCAACCTAATTTATCTGTTGTGTGTCAATAGCAGACGAGTGTATACCACTTAGCTTGGAAAGGGAGGGATGGCCTGAACTCTCTCACACACACACACACACACACACACACACACACACACACACACACACACACACACACACACACACACACACACACACACACACACACACACAAACACACACACACACACACACACACACACACAAAGAGACAGGTGTTCAGGCTCACACATTCAGAGACAGAAAGGCTGGTGAGCAGATAGACGCATGCACAAGAGGAAAGAGTGCGATAATCAGAAGCACAGTCAGTTTAATGCGTTTGGCTTGGCTCGCGTCGGTCACATTACCAATACGAAACTTTGAAATCTTCATTAAAAAAGGTGCAAAACCTGAATTGAGGTTGAAAAACTGAAATGTTGTGATTAAATGTGAAATGTTGGTCATTAAAAAAAACAAAAAGCTGTGAATTCCAGTTAAGGATCGTGCTGCATAGCAGGGCGCCATGAAAGGCCTATTGTTCTCTTTGCTACGACGTCAGCCCAAGACAGAGACAGAGGAAAAGAAAATGGACAACGGCGAGATAAAGAAAGGCATTTTGAAACCATCGGTATTGCCCAAAATGTTGTGCACACAGCACACAGTAAATTGTGAAGAGACAGTTGACCTTAAATTGCACTTAGTGAAATTCAAAACAACAACAGCAAATTCAAAATTCATATTTAAAATGTAGCACATGGTTTCACCAAATCAGGACTGGATTTTGCCGTGCGGTCAAAAATGACTGCTAAATTGCAACATACAAGTACAAAACTGAAATGATAAAAAGTCTCAAAACAAGACTTTAAAACTGGGTCCCTCTTTGAGACAGAGTCTCTAAAGCAGGACTCACCTTGCAGAAATAGTTTGTCATTTTAATAATTTTTGGGGGAAAACGCACTGATTTGTTTTCCTTCCTGGCGTCACTTTCTAACGCACCGGGTGGCCCGGCGCACCGTTAACGGTGTGACTGTAAACAAAAACTTAGGTTTACACAACAAAACCACTTGGTTAGGTTCAGGAAAAACATCATGGTTGGGCTTAAAATAAGTACATAAACTGTAAAGTGCAAACAACATAAGTGGAAAACATGTCACAAAAATCGATAACGCAACTTCAAAATAACTCATGAGCACGGGCTGAAAAGTGTAAAAACGACACAGCCATTTTAAAAGCCTTTGTCCTGTTAATTGATATTCTGTTTCAGTGTCTTTACTTTTGAGCAGTTGCCTCCTTTGACCACTTGTAAATGCCTTGTACAAAATGTATCAATACTTATTAATAATAATAATATTAATAGCAATAACAGTGAAACATTATCTGTTAAAAGTAATGTATTTAGGTAAAAGTACAAAAGTATTTGTGTCAAAAAATACTTAAAATCTCCAAAAGTAAAAGTAGCCTACTCATTATGCAGAATCACACATTGTATCACTTGATAATAATTATTGATGCATTAATGTGTGCATCACTTTAATGTTGCAGCTATAGTTGATTTATATATTTTTGGATTATTCATCTAAATCCGCAAGGTAACTAAAATTATCAAATATATGTAGCCGAGTAGAAGTGCAAAGTGGCATAGAATGGAAATACTCAAGTAAAGTACAAGTGTCTCATTTACTTGAGTAAATTAACTAAGCTACTTCCCACCACTGGAGAAATAAAGGGAGACAGAGGAGGGCTGACTTGCAACAAAGATTCCCAGACTCAAGCCAGGGATGTTGTGTTTGCTTTAATATTTTGATTAACTTATAGTTTAGCTGTTGAAATGTGTCTGACTGTGCCGATGTCAGCTTGTGATAGAAATACTAACTAGACGAGGACGAATAGACAGAAGCAGACAGACAGACAGACAGACAGACAGACAGACAGACAGACAAAAGTATCCAGAAGATGTTTGCCCTGTGGTGCTTCCCAGCCTGGATCAGTCGGGCCTCCTCTGCTGAGCTGAGCTGTGTCGAGCAGCACACAATGCTCCTCTGTCCCCTGCTTCACAGCTCCACAACACACAACAGCTCATTATGGAACCAGAGATCCCCCGGCCACGGCTCCCGGTGCCTAAATACTGTCCCCTGCTGAGCACACACACTCTGGTCGCACAGCCCCGAGGCCACAAACAGCCAGTGGGGCCGAGAGAGGCCACTGCAGATACACAGGGCGTCACACACATGAAAGCCCGCGCACACACTCACACACTTAACCTACACGAGGATGAACACACACCACCTTATTAGGAAAGATCCAAGTCGGCTATTAGAAGTCTTAACAGAGGTCGCAGAGGTCACCCAGCTGCTCTGCCTCGCAGACGCTGATGACAGGGGGGGGGGGTGCGGTGCGGTTAATTAACCAGCATCAGAAAACTGCCAGGGAGAGAAGGATGGGGTGACAGCAGGGAGATAGGCAGATTGACGGCAGGGGAAGTGACTTGTTTGAGTGGCCAGGAGACGATATCTAAACGCATCAAAGATTAGGGAGCTTCCCTTCCGACTGTTTACGGATCGAACCAAAAAGTGGTCACCAGGTTCGGTCATGTGAGGGGTTGTAAAGACGCAAGACAGCAAAAAAAAGCAGCAGGGGGGGGATTAGAGCATGACATCACTCTAATTATCAATCATGTTAATGAGGAACAGTGGCTCAGAGGTTTGCACTGTCACCTCTCAGCAGCACAGACATAGAGTACCAAAGACACTGGCCTCAGATCTGGATCTTGGTCTCCCTGTGTGCTCCTGAATAGTTTGACTGGACTCATTTCTCTACAGGGGATTTAAGCATAGGTTCAAGTTTCCTTTTACCTATAAAGCAAAACCTTTTCTATGAACATTACTGAAAATCTAAACGAATATGGGTTCCTCTCCACCACTGTATCAAAGTGGTTATCAAAATTACATTTTGATATTGTTTGAAACAAAGCAGTGTCTTCTAACTTCTAGGAGCCATAAGAGATAAAACTATACATACATACATGCATACACATATTATTCATTATATACATATACATATACATATTGTGACCCCTTGAAGAGGATTTGACCCGCAGGTTGGGAACTACTGTCCTAAAGTACTAAAAGTGCCCATTAACCGTAAAAATCCCAGAGAAATGGTTTAATTTTGATATCAGTCATTTTTAAACACTCTTATTTAGGTAAAATAACCAAAACAAACCCACAGAGAGAACAGTGATCAATACAATTGCGTCACACTTTGGTCTGTTACTCACTGTGTTATCACGGTTCAACCACATGGGGGAGCTTGTTCAACAGCCAGAAACACTCTGGTCTCCGCATTACAGTTAGATGGACTTCAGTGCCTCCTGATGGTGTTTCTTCCCTCTTATTCCTCCCAAAGCCTTAATCGCCGTCTACCCAGTTTGTCTGTGTGTTAGAGACTGCAGTGTTTGTTCTTGTTTACATTGACGTGCTTCGGCGCCCCAGGGCAGTTGTGTCCAACTTCCTTTCACGTACAGTGGACAGGGCACACTACAGAAATCCGCTTCACTACATTTTGCATATTGTGTTGGTCATGGTTGTGTGTGTGTGGGGGGGGTCACTTCCCAGCACCAACAAGGAGAAATAATATCCATGTATAAGTGTTGCCTTTCATCAACTGTCATCAGAGTCTGATTCAAATGTTGCTAAATTGTGTTTACGTAGGACCCCTGTACTTCTAGTGAGAAGCAGATTGAGAAGGTTTTCAGGGCCCTTTTAAGGTGTGTTCAGACCGAAAGCAATGTGAATTTTTGTCTTTTGCTAAAATGTTTACTACGAGACTGTGTTTATTTGCCCCAAAGAGCCATTGTACCAACTGTACAGATGTTAGCTGTAAGCTAGCTAGCAAAACGAGAAAAAGATACTTACTCCTCAAGTGCACTGCGCTTATGAAGCAGATTCATGAAGCAGCAGGATGCGTATATTTGCTCAACTTGAAACATGTTCAACACACGTGGATGGGCTGCCCTATGCGAATACGTGTCCAATCGTGACTTTCCACAATCGTTTGGTGCACAACTGCCTCTAAAATTGTCTTTGTGTTCTGTTTGAAGACAGTTAAAACTAGATTTTGACACAAGAAACGAAGTTGATATTGTACATAAGTGGCGCAGGTTCCCTGACAAGTTACCAAAAGAGTCTACAGCCATGTGAGGCTTTGAGCTAAATGCTAACGTCAGCATGCTAACATGCTCACAGTAACAATGCTAATGTTTAATGGATGGGCCATAATGTTTGCCATGCTCACCATCATAGTTTAGTGTGTTAGCATTTGCTAATTAGCACAAAACACGAAGTATCACTTAGGCTGATGGGAAGGTCATTAGTTTTGCAGATCTTTGGTCAGAGTTACACCAAAATATTGGACAATTCAAATGTTTGACCTGATGAGTAGTAAACATAAAGAATGCGGAAAGTTATCAGAATCTATCCTGAGGATGAACTTTATGATTGTCATGACAGACAATCTATCCAATATTTTTTAAGATATTTTAGTCTGGATCAAAGTGGTAGACCGACCGACCGACACGACTGACTGAATTTGCCATCCGTTGAGCAGCTAGCTTGGCTAAAAACCAGGCAGCAACCTCCCATTCTGAAAAGTGAAGCCAATGCGGAAGTGCCTTAAACTTGCAATCCTTTTAATGGCTCCCCTGGTTGTAAATAGATTTCTGATTGATTGGCAACAGCCAAAAACTATGATGACGACGGCTGAAATGCCGAACTCTGGGGCCTCAAGGCAGTTGTCTGCTTTGAACCATTGGTAATCCAACCATGCTTTTAGAGACAAAGTGCAGCCATCTATGTTTGAATCCAAAGTCAAGACAAATACGATTTGTGTGATCTTGTCTATTCAGAAACAGGTGGTAATCATCATGGCTGGACTGTTGAAACATTGAGGGGATGTGCAATAGAGACTCAACAGAGACAATTCAAGCATTAACATGTAGACTGTTGTTTATTAGGTGCTTTATTCATACAAACCATAACGCTGTTGCAAAGTGTTTGTATCTATTGATACAAGTAAGAATAAAGTGCTTGTTCTTCAACTGCACATGTTGGATTAACTTTTCATGGCCCTTTTGAAGTGATTAGAATAATGGAGGAAAAGGCTTATTTATCTAATGTGAAAAGTAACAGAACTCAAGCAGGAAGACAGAAGTTCAAAATACTGAAATATTTTATTTTTTACACAGAGAAAATAAGTCTGTTGAAGTTTGGCATGTGTCATGCCTCCTTTGAAATACATGGATTTTTCTCTCATAGCATTTATGTATATGATGCATAATCATTTCAAAATTAAAACAAAATCATATCATATTTACAAAAGCTCAATGGAAATCAAGAACAAAAAAACTTGACTGTAGATCATACACTGTCATATTGACTGAAACAAGAAAGCAATACAGTTTTCAAGATACCTCATGATTTGAGAGAAATACCCGGTCGCCATGTTCAAAAGAAGATGAGCTGTGCGTTGTTTAGATGCTGATGTTACAACTGAAAGTGTAATACCTGGAAACAGAGCAAGTTATGATCGAAAGCCGAGTGGATTTTGTGACAGCTGCAAAAAATCTTTTATGTTCAAACTAGTTCAATACTTTGGTTGGATGCACACAGATCAAGAGAGGACACAAATGGATGGGCCGTCATTACCATTGATTAAACTCCTGACTCTCTGCTGATGTATAAAGGTAGGGTGGGCTGTAGTCTGTCAAGGCTGATCTGATTCTCTGAGTCCAGAACGCACAGCATCTCCACCTTCTGCTCCTCCACAAATGTCTCTTTGAATCCCAAGTGAATGTCATCCCTTATCTTTACCTCTCTGTCACTTCTTACGTTCAGACTCCCCGCCTCCTCTTTCACATCCTCCTCGTCGTCCCCGCAGCACAAGGCCACCTCGTTCTCGTAGCAGAAAGCGCTGGGGGAGTGAGGGCCCAGGATGTGGCGGGCTGCCCTCTGGGCAAATGGCGATGGAGACCGGGAGTAACTCGAGCTGGAGGATGAGGACTGCCCGCCACGACCCATCATCTGGTTTAGTTCCCTGGCACTGCAGTGAGGCGTCGATGGCACTTCGTAGGACTTATGGAAGCGGGAGTAGTCCACCTGGTAGCGGTGACCCTTCTCAAAGACCACCGGTTCAAAGCGGTGACCCCACAGGATCTCCTTGGACAAGTAGGAGCTGCGGGCCTGAGTGGTCATAGCTGTGGCCTCCACCATCCCCTCCAGGATGACCACGATCTCAAAGTCTTCCTTGAGCAGGTCGTTGCGGCTCAGGTTATACAGAGGACTGTTCTTGTTGATCTCGTGGACCACCACCAGCGGTGACACCAGAAACAGCCGGTCCAGCCCGTCGTCATAGCCGACATCAATGTCCGTTTGCTCCAAAGGGAGGTACTCGCCCTCCGCCGTCACGTGCGGCTTAATGAGCTGAGCGCGAACATGTGCTTCAACAATGTGGCTCTTGCGCATGTTGCCCATGCGCCACATGAGGCACAGCTTGCCATCTCGCAGAGCGATGACGGCATTGTGCGAGAACAGCAAGGTCTGCGCCCGCTTCTTGGGGCGCACCATCTTTGCCATGATGGTGCCGATCATGAAGGAGTCAATAATGCAGCCCACGATGGACTGGACCACCACAGTCACCACAGCGGCTGGGCACTCTTCGGTGACACACCGGAAACCGTATCCAATGGTGGTCTGGGTCTCTATGGAGAAGAGGAAGGCCCCAATGAAACCCTGGATGTGGAGAATACATGGCCGCCATTCGTCTTTTCCGTCCCCTACGTTGTTTCGAGGATCCCCTTCCTTCACGGGTAAGCGAAAGCTAAAGTCTCCGTGAATGAGCGCCACCCCCCAGAAGATCACACCAAACAGCAGCCAAGACAGAAGGAAGGTGGTGGTGAAAATGAGCAGCAGATAGCGCCAGCGTATGTCCACGCAGGTGGTGAAAATGTCAGCCAGGTAGCGCCGTGGCTTATCTTCCATGTTGTTGAACACCACGTTGCACTGGCCGTTCTTTCTCACAAAGCGGCTGCGCAGGCGGCCGGTGCCCAGATCCAGGCCCAGACGACATGAAGGTGAAGCACGGCAGCTTTTGTGGATGATGGGCTCATTTGTTACTCTCAAAGACAAAGCCCCTCTTGCCTCATCACCTCCTGGACACTCTCCTCCTCCTCCTTCTTCAGCCCGCATGCAGGCCCCCGACAGCGCCTGCTGAGTCAGAGGACTGTGACCGTTGTGGAGGCCCAAGCTGGAGATCTTCAGGGCATCTTCGTCTGTGGAAACGATGCTGTATCTGGACAAACAGAGGGGAGAACATTTGTTCAGGGGAATTGGCATCTTATAAAGCTCGGAAAGTCTCCGTTCTATAAGTATGATAGCAAATACAATATACAGACCTGTGGCTGCTTAGCTTACATACTTGTCCATATTTTCAAACAGTTTTCACATTTTACGTAACAAGAGAAAAGGTGTGAGCCGCTAACATTAGCCTAAACTCTGAAAAATGCCAGGATTGGCTTGCATACAGTAGGGAAATACTACACAGTGGATGTATTAGTGGTGAAAGGTTTTTCTTTTTTTTCTTTTTTTTATAAATACACTGTTTAATTCATTCTTTATGCTTTTGCTCTTGTGCTTTTGGTTTTGAAACAAATACACTACCCTCCAAACTCGTTAAATGTAGAGTATCTCTACTACAGCTCCATGCACACTCCTTCAACATGTGAAGAAATCCAAAGCTTGCCAGACCTGCATTGCCCAGTTATTGTTGCTAAGCGATTGCCAACAGTTAGTTGGATTATTTTGGTGCCCTTTCCTTATACGTCACATTTAATAAAGGGTTTATCAATTGTAACGAATGACTTTCTTACTGGTTTAACCATTTACTTTATTTTGTATCCATCAGTTATAAGTCGTTATCTAGAACAACCTTTAGGTTGACAGGCTGTAAAAAATCTCATGCTGTATAAAAAGTCACGCCATCAATAAATCCTCATGATTAATACGCAAGCAAGTTTGAAAGCTATAAATCTTGATATGCTATGTATGAAATGTAATAAACTATCACAGTTACACAAACTAATAAACTCAATAAAGGGTCATGGGTTTCTCAACAAAAATGAGTGAGTCATCTGCATGCAAATATAAATGTTATGTATACAGGGTTTCTATAATAATCCATCAAGTCTGCAGGTTTAAATGTTCTAATAGTTTATAAATGTGTTGTTCAGATGCCCTGTAGCCATGTTCCATAAGGAGGTAAAATGATCTATTTGAGGGTCCACCCGATAGTGTCCATCTTTCACTACCTGGCAACCCAAATGTTGTTCTAAATATTGACTTATAATTGAGCTATTAGGTAACAGTTAAGAATAAAATAAGCCCTTTATTAAGGGTGACTTATAAAAGCAGTACACATATGTTTAATATCTGTAATTTTGAGGTGGCAGCAGTAATTGGTGATTTTTGAGGGTGATAGGGAACAAAAATATCCAAAACTTTCTTTTTCTTTTCTTCAATAAAACAGTTGTGGGCACTGACACAGTTCTATTCCCCATCGTCTCTTACCTATTGACTCGCACCGCTCCCATGGCACCGGTGATCATCAGGCTGTGTCTGCGAGGGCAGTAATGTAGGTTGGGGCGGGCAGTTCCAACCATTAAAGTACTGTTGCTGGACAGGGAGGCAGTATGAGCTCAGGTGCTTCTCGCATTTGTTGTCAGTGCTGCCTTCTCATGATACGTTTTCTGTGAACAAAGAACATTTGATTAATCATCAGAATGGTGAACTTAAGTACATTTAACATGTAGCACTTTTAGCTAAATGCTAACATAAACATGCTAACGTGCTCCGAATGACATTGTTAACATGCTACTGTTTACTGTGGCAAATAGTGTTTACTATGATTAGCACGCTAACATGCTAAACAGACGTGGTCATGGTAACATCTGGTAATTAGCAGCAGTACAGCTGAGGCTGATGGGAATGACTTTATTTTTGCAAGACTTTGGTCATAGTTTTGGACAAATTGAAAATTTGACCGAAGCCAACTTTCATGGCAGATCATCAAACAGTTGTTGAGATATTTCAGACTAAAAGCAGGGGATCAAGCGACATTGCCATCCATAGTGCCACGTCGCGAGCGTTACTAAAAATCAGAAGAATCAAACATCTCTCTGTGCAAATTTTGGCCTCGCTCAAATGCACGGAGCAGACCAGACAGTTTTTGGTGATGAAAGCTTATTGATTAGGTACTTGCTAGTGGTTAGCCTTAGGGACCTTCATGGCCAACCAGGGGTGGAAAACCAGACAGGCAGTGGAAGGGACAAAGGTCTAAAAAAGAGATGAATCAGTGGTAAGCTACTGTTAGAGGAACAATTGATCTGCTGTTTGGCCTGATGACAAGGTTGAAGGGTGATTTTGCTCGGCTTATTATGTCAGCAAGCTGGGAACCAAGAGAACCAAAAAGCGCTGGGTTGCATAACCAATAGAAGGCCAATCGCACGCAACACGAAACGGCAGCAGCAGTTGTTGTTGTTGTTGATGTTTTATGGTACCCGAATCCTTTCGGCTGATATAAGTAAATTAGTTGACAATAAAAGGTAGTAATAGATTGTCTTGCGGTTTAAAAGCCTTTGTTCAATATCACTGTCAATAACAAGTACACGCAAACAGAAACACACTCACACACACAAACACGTACAGATTTTGATGGGATTTGTTGTCATGTAATGTGGGCCGTGTGTGTGTGTGTGTGTGTGTGACGCTTCAAGACTCTTTTTCCTCTTACACCAAGGACAGATGTTACGAACTGGCTGCTGATTGGCTGGATGAAGAGTGATTGTCGACTGGATAATCCCAAAAGGGCAGATTATTGCGTCAGCTCGATAACTCCCACAGCTGGAGGAGTGAGTCCTCTACGTGAAGTCCCAACCTTTTCTCACAGAGTCCTTAAAGACGACTGCCAATACGCCAATACGGTCACCGCGTAGGTCAGTGTCAGTGCCAGCAGCATCATGAGCGGGATCAGGACAGAACAACACAGTTCACAAGCCAGTCTGCTTGAGTGAAAGACGTCATTATTGTGGTGTAGTTCCGCTGAATTTATTTTGGTGAAGTTACTATTGGTGAGGAGAACCCCATCATTTTTTTACATCAGCATCGGTTGTTTTTTACATGTTGGTGTTGTTTCTAATGTTCCATGTGTTTGTTTTTATTTCCGTGTCATGACACACATTTGGTCCATTCCACATGGAATTAAAAGACACAGCTATTTATTAAAAATATATACCATGCCTCTTTTTTTTAATTATAAATTGTTACATTGGAAAGGTTTGGTCAATAAAGTTGCATTGCATTGTGTGATTTTATTACATTTTTCTGAGAATAATTCAGCGGTACTTCTGAAGAATGATACTTGTGTTCCATCATTAGAATCATGCAAAGCTGACTGTATATCGTGTTCAGTTGTTGTTGAAATGACAGAGATGTGAGTGGACTGTTCTTTTGCCGACCTGTTGATAATGTAATGCAGCAGTGTGTGGGGAAAGTGTTGTTGCCATGATGACCATCAGGTTTATAGTGGAACAGAATTTTATACAAAACACCAAGACAAAGCCATCCACACTCGACGTCCACTAACTGGTTCTGCTTTTGGGCGCACGTGGACATGAAGTCCTAAAAATGCTCTGCTGTCATCTCCATGACAACTGAACAAATTCCATCCAGACTAAAAGCTATCGAGTGATCCTCGAGTCAAGGCTGTTTTAAAATGATGTCAAAAACTCTCAAGATAAAAATGATGGGCTTTGTGTGTGTGTGTGTGTGTGTGTGTGTGTGTGTGTGTGTGTGTGTGTGTGTGTGTGTGTGTGTGTGTGTGTGTGTGTGTGTGTGTGTGTGTGTGTTCTGTGATGGTTTATCATGTGAGACAACTTGAGAGGAGGAGGATGAGGAGGTGGTAAACTTACCGAGGAGAGGAGAGGAGAGGAGAGGAGAGGAGGAGTAAATAAGCCCTGGACCAGTGAGTAGGATTCAGTGGAATTCATAGGCAGAAATGGTATATATGTTTTCATGTTTTCATCAGTGTATAATCACCAGAAACTAGTTCTTATTTTTTATATTTTAAACTATCATTGTGTTTTTGTTTGTGCCTAAATTGAGCCTTTTATATGGGAGCGATCATCTTTATGGAGTCCACCATGTTTCTACAGCAGCCCAGAACGGACAAACCAAACACTGGCTCTAGGTACAGCCTTTTGTGTTTTTACATAAAACAAGTCAATCACTGTGTAGCCTCACCCTAAATCCTACCCTGCTTTATGATCTATTTGACTCTAAATGGATCATAATTTATTAAATGAACATAAGTAATAAATCAAGTGAGAAGTACAGTCGGGTTGTTTTCTCATTTTTCACTTTTATACAATCAGACTTATTTTTGCAATCAGAGGAGTCGCCCCCTGATGGCCATTAGAAAGAATGCAAGTTTAAGGCACTTCCTCATCGGCTTCAATTTTCAGACGCAGAGGTTGCTGCCTGGTCTTTATTTAGTTGGTGTAACAATCTGCAACCTCACCGCTAGATGCCACTAAATCCTACATGTTGCTCTCGTAAATTAGCCACCTACACTCATAAAGAAGCACCAAAACATGCAGTAAACCACAGCTGTCTACAAATACTGATTATTATTACTACGCAGTGTGTCGAAGGCTCTGACGTAGCTCTTATCCAGGTACGTCAGTAGAACTAAACTGACATATATTACAGCATAATCTCATGCAAAGTAAAAGTATGGAGGGAGCCCTTGTCGAATACCAGATTAGTATGTCCCTTAATCTCCCAATCCAAACAACAATATGAAAGGTGGATGGCAGTTGCTGTGTGACCTGGTTTAAGCCCTTTTGTGTAATCTGAGATCCAATGATATGAGAAAGGAAGAGAGGGATAAGGAAAAAGAGGAATAAAGGCCATGAGGTCCTCTACGTTGGACAGAGTGTGAGAAAAAAAATACAGATTAAGATGAAGAGATTATGACGTCAGGCGACGTCACTACAACGTGTAATGTCATTTACAGAAAAGTAAAAGATTTACACACAAACACACGCCAAAGTTGTAATTCTTTAACAAAAGAATGTGTGAATATGTGTGAGAGAGCTGCATTTGGTCATGCCCTGTATTTACACGGCAATCCTTTCTCATTCTTCCTCTCTTTTTCTGTATATTTGTATCTGTGTAATGTCTTTAAGAGGACATTGGTCCCCAAGGACAGCAGTAGGTCCACACAGTGTCCTAAAAAAATATGGACATGTGTGTTTAACAGCCACATACTTAAATTCACTAGAGGAACATCATCCTACACCCACACACACACACACACACACACACACACACACACACACACACACACCAACAACAAATAACTCTTCACAGTAATAGATGAACAATAGAGTAGCCCATGTGTGTTCTCTACTACTTTCTAAATACATTTACTGAAGTGCTGTACATGAATACAGTTTTGAGCTACTTGTACTTTATACAAATATATATATATTTTTTTGCTCCTTTATACTTTTTCACTAAATTTCACATGCAAATATCAAACATTTGTTATAGATCCTAAAATGCTGGTTACATATTAATGCAGAGGTAAAAATGTACTGTGTATGAAACATATGGCACTCTGAATAGGGACGTTTTGCATAATGAGTACTTTTATTTTTTTATTTTATGTATAACCTTAATAATAATAATTATTATTATTTTTTGTTGTCATCCTACTAAACTACGTATTGTTTAGTTCCTTAAGAGGAAAATAGAGAACAAAATGGAACTTAATACTTCATCTTTGCACATGCATCACTGTTGGAGGAAGGCAATGGCTCACAGTGCAACCAGAAGTTATGACGGGGCAGTTTGCAAACTAAGCAGCAGCTGTGACGTGAATTGGTTTCATTGAGGCCACAGGAGCTGTCCAGTGCTGAAAATCAATCCAAAGCCTGCAGGAATAATCGACAGCTGGGAGAGGAGAGGGGATGGGAGGGAGGGGGGGGGGGGGGGGGGGGGGGGGGGGGTTGGTGTAGGGAGAAGAGTTGTGTATTACCCTAACCTTGAAAAATGATTTTGGCCTTTAAAATCTTTTCCTCTAGCGGTTTACGCTCCCCAAATATTTTACAGTCCACTTACTCAGCCACATGAACGGTTTATCAAAGTATTGATTGTTGTTGAGTAGTTAGATTAAGTTAGGAACAGACAAACTAACACAGGACTTACCAATGTGGAACTTTCCTAATATGACGTTTTTTAAATTTGAAGACTTTTAATTAATAAGTGGAGTCAGGAAATTAAATAAGTTAAAATTGTTGATCATAACGAAATACAAAAAAAAGCATTTTTGGGGCTTTACATTTTTTTCAAATCTTCCCAGAAAAGCCAACATATATTACCAATAATAAAAATAATTACATAAAGCTATAAACTCTTACCTTGGTGTTACTGTAGACTGAATCACTCGAAGACTAACATCGGTTTCATCCTCATAAAAAAGATGCTTCAGTTGTTCCTCTCTTCTTTGCTTCCTCGTTTTTTCCTTCAATAAACAAACTGTGTTTTCATAAATGCGCTCCCAGATTTCTGTTGCACAAACTTGTACATGTCTCCAGTCGGAGCTCCATAGTAGCTGAACAGAGCTGCTCCCGCCTGGTGGTTGTGCATCTGCTCCGATCCCTGCCAGTGTGTGTGTGTGTGTGTGTGTGTGTGTGTGTGTGGGAGAGAGAGACAGTGAGAAAGAGAGGGAGAGAGAGAGAGAGCTCTGATTATGTTCCTATTTATATATATATATATATATATGCTATTGTTTTCCCCAGTGTGATGTGGATTCTATGATTTAGACTTTAGCCCACTCAGACTTGCACTGACATCCAACAAAAACACACCCGTGAAGACTTTTGTAATCCTACAAGATTTCTGTAGAGACTCAGTGGGAGTGTTTCTGAGGCATGTTTCTATGTTTGTATTGACTCTATGGGGGTTATTTTGGTCTCATATTGGATTATTAAATAGACTTAGTGCATAACTGTGGCAGCTACAGTAAGTTTATAGTGATCTTGAATGCATTTTTATCTCTTTTTGCTTAAAATAGGAAGATTATACAGTACTTACTGGTTTTCACATTTTTTAATAAATGAACGCAAGATGCAAAAGAAAACACAGAGAGACACAAAAACTCTAGAATAAAAAAGTATCAAAAGCTGCATATAAATTCCAGAAAACACTGGATCCTACATTTCCCATAACGCACCCCATGTTCTATTACACAACTGTCTCCAAAAATCTCCATACCAGAGCAGAGATAACCCTGATCACACCACAGGTTTATTTTTCTTTAGACTTTAGAAACCTCTAGAGCTACATAAGACATGATATAACGGTGTGGTGCTCTCCTTGATCAGCAAACTGAACTTCAAGAGTAAAATTGGAGGAGTTCCCGTTAAACACCAATGACTTTTGGACTTGGAACAAATTGATAGCCTTGCTGAGCCCGATTACACAAAAACGTAATTGGTCGCGTGAGTGCAAGTGTCCGTCCGTGAGTTAGGCTGAGTGAGTGAGTGTGCACCTCTGTGTCTGTCCATGGATAATCTTGCATTCTGCTACAGCAAACTGCATAATATTTTGGGTGGCCAGTTATGGCTGCATGCTCAAGAACCTCTTGTGGTTGCAGTTACTCAAAATACTTTTTATTGCCTGCTTACTCCTCACTCACCACTCTTAAAACCACTCTTAACCGTTGGATGGTGACAGTTTGCGGTGTGTTTGGCTAACAGCTAACAGAACTACCAGTACACACACACTGCTGGCTAACTCACGGCCGCTGCTCTGCTGATCACCTTTATTATTTTGGACGGTGTGTTTGTCTAACCGTAACAGCTAAAGGAACTACCAGTATACATACTGCTGAGTACATCGCCGATACTCGGCCACTGCTAGGCGGGCAGACAGCTTGGTGAGATTAATTTTGTTTTTGGCAAGATCCTATGACGTGTCTAATACAACAGCTTTGAGCCAATTCCCTGAATACATCACCGTTTGTTTGTTTTACGACGCCTTACAGTCCATTGGTGTCTAGACGGGGGGTTAGCCAACTGTGGGTTGTATTCATTATATATATAATTACAATATTCTCACAAAAAGTGTATATGTTTGTCTTTAAAATCTAAAGTTACCAATCAAAACTGACTTGACAATCTTTTAATTTAAGTAATGGATTTAGCAATTTAGTTTTTTTTTTTTGGAAGACCCAAATTACTTGCACTGTCAACCATGATGAGTGAACCGCCAGTCTCCTCCTGAAGATAAACCGAGAGGCGGAAAAATATAATTCCAGTCCACCGCTTCGTCCTCCTCGTCCTCTGTCCCGCATATTGGCCTCGAGCAGCAGCACCCAAAAAAAAACATAATTATTTCACTCTTTTCAACTCAGCTCTCATCACATGCTTTTACTTGTTACTACTACACAAATAGCTGTAATGACAAGTAAAAATGACAAACAACATTGCAACAGTGATGCTTTCACAGAGAGGTTGAATGAGCGGCGACCTTGAGTCTCTGACCCTCTCTCAGCTCGTTGTCGTCCGTCTCGGCACATTTACATGCAGTTGCATGCCAAAGGAGGAGATTAAGTCCTTAATGTGTTATGTCCCGTTAAACACAGGTTACATAACAGTGATTTGTGTTTATGTCCTTTCGCAATTACTGGAACCTTCATTTGTCAAGAAACTCTGAAAATGAGGAATTAAAAACATCCGTTGTTGACCTACAAGTAGCAGAGACGCTGGAGCTGCAGTTATAAATTGATTAATCAATTAGACTATTAGTCTTTTTGATAAGAAAATTAATCAGCTACTCTTTTCTAATCAAGCAAAAATGACTTGAACAAATATTTGTTGCTTCCAGCTTCTCAAATGTGCTGATTTGCTGCTCAGAAAACAAGCAGTTTAAGAAAGTCACTTTGTGTTCTGGCTCTGGGGAGTGGAGATGGGCCTTTTGCAGACTAACTTTTATAGACTAAAGCAATTAATGTATAATAAAAAATAATCATTAGCTGCACCACTTAAACAATCAGAAGGGTGATTTTGGGATGCCTGAGATGACATATGGATATGTTCAGCCACCAATCTTAATAGCTCTCGTGAAAAAAGAGGGATTTTCTTTTGGCAGACTGGTTGATGATTTGTTTGTGTGTGTGTGTGTGTGTGTGTGTGTGTGTGTGTGTGTGTGTGTGTGTGTGCGTGCGTGTGTGTGTGTGTGTGTGTGTGCCAAATAATCTCTCCTGCTTTCGTTTGTGATAACTATTCATCCCAGAAATAGAAACAGAAAGATATGTGGCTGCTGCTGCTGTGGCCAAAACCATTTTGTACTGGACAGATTGAACGCCATCAGTCTCTGTAAATACATTTAAAAAGCAATAATAAAGTAAAAAAACAACAACAAATGTTGATCGAGCATGGCAGTGCGAGTGAGTCCGACTTCATGGTTTCTTATTTCAGCACTCTTTGAGGTGTTATTTCCAATTAGACACAGCTCTTTAGTTTCCATGGAAACCCTATTTTTCTCTTCTTCCTCTAGCATATAAATACTCCCCCTCTCTCCCTCTCTCCCTCTCTCTCTCTCTCTCTCTCCCTCTCTCTCTCTCTCTCCACATGGCTTATTTATAGACCTACTTTCTTTTTAGCTTCACGAGACAACAGGTGGGTCTTGCGTTAGGTAGGAGGGGAGGCGGGGGTACAGTAAAATGGGGCCGAAGAGTGTGGGCACGGGTCAGAGGTCAGAGGGGATTAACTGAGTCGGAACACAGTGGGAATGAGTGGGCTGACAATAACTCGCCGTCGAAGGAACACAATGTCCTCCATTTTAACGAGTCTGGGTGAAAGAGCTGTTACTGTTGCGCTGGTGAAGGCAGCAGTTTGATGATTCACGCAGACACAAAGTTTTACAATCAAACACGAGGTGGCACTTACACTTGAGAAGTGCATGTGGGTCGCACTCATTATTATACGATAAAATAACGGTGCAGAAGCATTAAGAGCATTAATTTCAGCAGGTTCCCCGCAAAACCCTCTCTAATGAGAGAGTGTTAAGTCGTGCATCGGACTGAGGTGAGGAGTGAGACCGTCTGTCCTGCCAACACGGCCACCTGTGTGTAGAAATAGCTCTGATCTATAGACACAAATGCATTTTAGTGACATATTTTACTATCACATATTGTCACAAGTGTAAAAGCATTACACACAGACACAAACCGGCCGTCCCTGCGGCCCTACTTGATGACTCCCCCTCGAACGCCACGAGAGACCACTTACTCAGAAGCAGGCGGACACCTCATTTCTCATTGTGAGGGCTGATCCAGGTCAACGTGTTTTTAGAAAAGCAGGCCGAGAAAGGGGAGGGCTGGAGGAGGGCGAGAGGAAGAAGGAAGGGGGCAATCGTTCCCAGCGGATGAATACATTTACTCTCAATAAGAACTGTACACAGAACACCAACATTTTTTTGGGAGGTTTTGTGTAAATACGTGTTGCGAGCATTAATTTGATTTCTCTCAAGGCATAAAACAAAACATGTAAAAAATGACAACTATACTTTATTTAACTCATATGAAGTAGCACTTTATTTACCCTCGCTATTTAACTTTCATAAGTAGTATATGAACAAGTCATAAATGGTTTATAAAACACTGTAAGACAGTACAATGTAGTTGTAAGCAGATTTAAGGAACGTATTGTTCATTAATGTATTCGTACTATAACTATAACTCCTCTTGGGAAGCATCCAACAGACATGAGTGACAATAAAATACAATCATACAAAATATGTCTTGATGTTCCAACATTTCATTTCATTTAAATATGAAACATGAATGTAGTATATTTCCAATGAATTCATTTATAAATACTTCTTGTTCACTCTCCGTGACGAATGAGCAAACCCCATCCGCTGATGAAGATGCAGCTGAAAGCTCCGGGATGTATGTTTTTTTTTGAAAATGACAAGAACAAAAAGAAAGAAGAAACTCAACATCTCTTCATGGCTTTTGAACACATCCACTGTTTTAAACAATTACATTTAATAACACACTTTAAGTATGAGTTAGTGTGTGTAATTACTGTATGTATAACAAAATATAACATGTTATGCCACAAAGGTAATTAATTCCGTAAGTGCAAATACACACTTGCTACATACATGGTGTTTGTTAGGCTTAAACAACAAAACCACTTTAGCTGTGTACTGATCACAAACTATAGTTCCCTGGGAAGTGGACTTCAGAGCGTTCAGCCAAGTCAAGGACAATTTCAAACAGCAGGGAGTAAAAATATTAAGTTCAAAGAGAACTGAAAACTGCGGAAGAACAGCAGGCAGGTCCTGAGTCGATTAACTGGGAGAAGTAAACACAGATTATGACCGAATCTTAAAGGGTAAATATTTAAGAACATTTTTCACAAGCCACATGTTCCGAACATCCTGACACTAAAATGGCACTTTTCAAACAAATCAGAAGAAAAATTCACTTTTTTCTGTCTCAGCAACCGAAAACACAACGACCACACCCACTTAGGAGACAAGAAGTGTGTCCCGTTTCAAACTGGAGCGTTAAATGCAAAATCGTTGTCACAGAGCATTTTTGGAAATGTTTCAGAGCGTGGCGACTAACGAGTCACATGACTAGTGTCTCACCTGACAAAATGGGACACGAGTCTTGTGGACAAAAGTCCTGTCTGGTGGCTGTTAAAGATTGATAATGATTTGATAGAGTCTCTGGTAAACTTGTAATCGAATCACGCCGTTGGGGTACAGAGAATGTACTGGCTGTTAAAGTTGTTGAGTTCAGAAGGTTGTTCTGAGCAGGAATACTAGGTTACGATCAATACTTGCCTTGGGTGGATCAAGGTTAGGAGTGCTGGATCAATTGTTGCCCTTTATTCTGAGGTGATTGCTGATGGGGATTTGATTAATCATCTATGATTACTTGGTCTAATTATGAGAAACTCTGTTACAGAGTTTGTTTCTCTGGTTTTTATTCCTATCAAGTGGGCCTATTTTCATGTTATTTATAGACAGAGGGAAGCAGAGGGACACAATTGATTACATGTGACGTAAAACCCACAACGCTAAAAGCTGAGCACAGGGCATGTGACCGAACAGTCACAGTCTCTCTCTTAGAGGGGAACAAAATCAATTTTATTGAAGAAAAAACTTAGGCTTTCAGATCAGATTGTAAAAAAAATGTATCACGGTTGTAAGAATTTGACCATATAGTCAAAACTAGTAAACTTACAACAGCCAAACTCCCCAACATTGTCTGAATTCTTTAAGTGTTTATCCACAATAATAGTCATTCCCTAAGACTGGGTAGCAGGAGATTTCATCAGGGTTGCCAAATACATTTGCAGAATTTCTCCCGTAGTCTTTTATTTAACGTTATTGTCTGCAGTACACTTTTGAGCCACACGAGTAAGCCTGAATGTTCGTATTGTTTTGATAATTGAAGCCTACTTATAACAGTGAATCTAATATAAAAGGCTACATTCTGTTTGCATTTCCCCTCATCAGTAAAACAAAGAATGAGATAGTTAACTCCGCCCAAATGAATTTATTTGGTCTCATTGTAAAGTATTTGACATGTGTATGTATTTTCAATAACATGTGCATAAAAGAAAGTTAAAATGTATCAAACATATATCTCTTTATTTCGATTTATACATGAGGCATGTTGCGAATTGGGTCGCGATGGTTTGTCATTTAAAAACAAAATGGCTCACAGAAAGGAGTCCTGGAAACACTTCACTGTCGGGACCCTTCAAAATAAAGGCGTTGCATTTTATAGATGCAAAGAATTACAGTCATGCGACACTAAACTAGTTAGTGATGATGCAAAATGAAGATGATTGGTATGTGTCTCACTACTGAGTGTCTATACTATATAGGTAGTAGTGGAAAAGTAAACGAGGGGGTGATTTCACACGCAGATTCACATGTTCACACTACGAGCCACAATAGTAACAAAACAACCTAGCGCTGCAAATTGCGGTTGAAATGTTGCTCAAGTACTCGTTGACGCAGTTATGTCGTTAACTAGCCCTGGAAACTGGTTAATGTTATGGTTTTTTTTTTAGATGGAACACAACAGGTTGACACAAAAGCGTATGATTGGTTGAGGTTCCACCACATTGGAGCGACCCCCGTCACCCAGTGACACGTGTTGACCTTCAGTTTGTAGCTTCATGTCAGCGGCCTCCATTGAAAATGACATGAAGAATGTTGCTGTGTCGCTGGAAGTGTGAAGTCAGCTTTAGTTTTAAAGGTTCTCCTGATGACGTCAATGTACGAGGACCTCATGCGTCGTATATAAAACCGATCTTGACCAATTTTATTTTCACAAAAGCGAAAACAGGAAAAAGTGGAGCTCTCTCATCATTGCAATGATATCAAGATGTCCTAATAATGAACATGAAGAAGCTTTATTACGATCATTAAAGTGTTTACCTTCCTGTTTGTTTGAAGTTGTGTCAGCTGAACTTTTCCGACTGCATTTTGGATACCGGCTCTACTCTCTCATTATGGCTGCCAGACAAGCTGAATGCAGCTGGTGACCATGTGACATGCAGCAAAAAACATAAATGTGTCCCCTTAATTGCCATTTTACTTGCCAAAACATTTATTTATACCCCGCATCTTGGAGGTTTATCTGATAACGTTACGTGATAGAATGTAGGCTTACAAAACTGTAATTAATCATCACAAGCTCAGGACATGTTATAAGTTTACACACACAAACACACACACACACACACACTCTGTTGAGACAAAAGGCCCCCTCTTGCGGCTCATTCAAACACTTAAAACCAATTAAAATAATCTATTTTAGATGTCTTATGCATCAAGAATAGATGCCTTGCTTCATTTATATTGGTCTCCCAGAAATGGTAAACAGGAACAAACTTAAACAAAAGTGAGACAATTTGTGAAACACCTCTTTTTGCTTACTTGCCAACTAATAAATGTGAAGATGTCACTCTCTGCA
Organism: Pholis gunnellus; assembly: GCF_910591455.1. NCBI lineage: Eukaryota > Metazoa > Chordata > Actinopteri > Perciformes > Pholidae > Pholis > Pholis gunnellus. Next base: position 23,016,916 of record NC_136531.1, read on the forward strand.
AAAAAGAAATAAGAAAACTCCTAAATTATCTAAGTATTAATTTAAGATATACCGCTGCTGCCTGTTTTTATTATTCTGTGTTGTAACGACATTTAAATGATGATTTCATTACACTTTTTAATTCTCATTCCCTGACGTTGTAACCCTTTCTGTCCTGCTCTTTTGTCTCTCCTCTTTGTGTTGTGTTCAGAGTTAACCATCTGTGCAGCAGAGCACCACCACCGTCCATCAGACATCTGTCGGGACGAGTCGTGCTATGTTTCACCTTCTAGAGACGATGTTTGATAGGACACAGTCACCATATTGGGCCAATGTCAGAACCAATGAATGGTAGTTTTCTGAAAAGCCTCCATGATCACACCACAACATTTCCATCCTGCTGTGAGGAAACTGAGCTTTCAATGAAGGAGCTTCTCTTGGAAATAAAACAAAAAAATGTTCTCTGTGAAAACGAAGACTTTGGATCACATTTATAAGGTAGAGTGTCATTATTAGATACACCTACGTCTATGTGCATCTAGATAACTTATGCTGGAAGATTCCCTCTATGTAATGGTTACACACTGTCACTATTTTCTGCTCAGAGGTGTAAAGGGATCCCATCAATAGTGGTGTGTGTTTCATCCAGCAGGATATTGGAGTTCTCACAAACTCTTCTTAAGAGATACTACATTGTCTGCGACACAGAAGCCTGACTCATCGAGTTCTATTTATAGTAAAAACATCACAAATCTGCTTATATGCAATTCAAATATAGATATCCAAAGAATCAGCCTTTAATCTCTTAAAGCCTGTCTAATCACAACTAATTAGAGTTTTGATGAGAGTTGTTATTGATATTATGTTAATGATACAGAGCCCCCTGGGAAATAACCACACCGGATCTATTGAAAATAAAGGCTGTGTTAGTGCTAAGGTGCCCGAGAATACCCAGCCAAACGCCTCAGATGACAGATTCAGCAGGATGGACGTGGCGCCCCCTGGTGAGGACGACTACTGCCGTCAGTTCCAGCCCAATACCTTTGACCCCTCCCGCTGCGGCTCCTGCCTGCGGCCGGATCATATGCACCTCAGCGACAACACTACTACTGCTGCTGCTGCGCCACAGGACGGCTCCCGAGAGTGGGTAGGTAGCCTATATATAGTTCAGTAGGTTTGTGAAATAATAATGTGCTCATCAAACTTCAAAAAATGACACGTGAGAATGTTTAAAAATAATAATTTAGAAATTTAAAAAAGTAAATTAAAAAAGTGAAGGATAAAAGCCTTTACACACTGGGGGAGTGACACATATACAAAGTAGAAATGGGAAATACTAGGGCTTTTATTGTGAAAGGTAAGAACGGAAAGATGGGAGTTGGTCTGTGCTGCCTTTGTCATGGTCGAAAAGAGTAAAGGTAATACATGTGTAGTCTCGAGTCAGACTACGGAGCCTCTGTGTTGTAGTTTCATATTCCTTATAAATAAAGGCGCTGCATTATATTTGCATTATGTGTGAAAGTACTCATGACAAAAACAGTTGAACAAATTAATTGACGTGCAAATTAATGTGAATTTGCTTCCGGTGGCAAATTCGTATCTTTGCATCACGTGGAGTTCAGCTTTGGTAAAAATCTGACCGGTGAAGTCAAAGGCTCAACCAATAGCAAAGAAAGTTTTGCTACTTTTGCTGAAGTAAATGATTTTAATACTTCTTCCACTGTTGGCTACGTAAAATCATGCTAAACGGCTGAGGCTAAAGCAAACAGGTCCTAGAAAAAAATGTTAGCATTCTCCAACCGATCATTGATTAACGTTAAATTCTGGCCCTGATGCTCACAATCGGCACCAGCCAAGTGTATGGCCCCGAGTGATCATTGTTAAAACATATGTATTAATACACGTACATCAAGATTACACAATACATATCGAGGTCAAAATCTATTGACATTAGGTCAAGTGCTTTTTAATGACATGCCACCATTCAATACGGCCGGTGTGTTAAAACTGTCCCACAAGTTGCACACTGAGAGGGATGAGGTCAACTCATAACACAATCACCAAGTTACACTACCGTGGAGGTGGGAGAAGGATAATACACCAAGGTGGCATTTGATTCTCTATCATTAATTAATGATAGCTCATTACAATCCTCGGGGAATGAGTCGTAAGCGGATATGCCCGTATGACACATTCAAACATGTCCCCTCACACAACACTGGCCCACTTCAGTGAAACCATGCAGAGGAATAAAGTCAAGAAAGTTCTTTTTTTTCCATCAAAGTTATTACTGAAATGTACACAGTATTTCAATCTGTAAACAAAAAGGCGACACTGTTACACTCTTTAAAACTATCGACAGATCAAGAACTAAAACGAGCAAAACTTTTGTGGTCCGCCTGTTAATGAGAGGTCGAGCTGAAGGAGGGATCAAGATGAAGATGAGAAAGACGCTGAGTGGGCGGTTCTGGTAATGCAAAAGCACCAGAGCAATGAAATAATCATGAGCGTGACCAGAGACTAGCTTGAGTTACGTCCTGTGCAGTCTAAAAGTATTGGCTTAGCTGGAACGAAGGGAGAGAAGAAAGGAGGGAAGGAAGGAAGGAGGGAAGCTGCCGAAAAGCCTCAACAGCAGATTTAGCTGAAACGACAGCCAGCAGTCACAGTAAGTGAAATATGTCTTAGTGTTTGGACTTGGGCTGTTAGTTGGCTATATGTTAGTGTCCACAGGGTAAGTTTAAGTCGGCTTGTTGTTGTTGCTCTAATATATGGGATGAAAGACACCAGACTGTGGTTTTGTCAGGATCATAATGTAATGTAAGGGATTGTGTTGGTGAATAATATTAAACATTATCAAATGCAATAGCATCCTCTTTTGAATGCAGGTGATAAAAAATCTCAATGAACATCTAATTTACAGGCAACCAAATGTAATAGTGCCGGTAAAACTGCCTCTTTTTTTAAATTTAAATACTTTGAGGTCAAAGGCCAGTTTGACTTTCCCTGAATTATCCAAATGCTTTAAAAGTGTTTTTCTCTGCTCCACCAACTAGGACACAGATGAGGACCCCCGTGCCTTGTCTGAGGTGACCACAAGTGCCAGTAGCGATGATGTCAGCGGAGGTTGGACCTACGAGTGGAGTCTGGTCCACAGTCTGAGTCCTGAGTTGGAACTTAATATCTGTGACACTGACATACAAGCCAGGTGACTGTATCCTGTATCCTGATTTTAGAAACCACTTCTTTTTTCCAAGAACAGTCTGCCTGAGCAGTGAGCATATATAAATACTGGGAAAGAGCACACTCTCACTCAGAAAGTCTTTGTCTTCAACAATAGCAGGCAACTGTATTCAGAAAGAAAATATGCTACCTGCCCACCACCAGTCAGCAACTTACTGGGGAACATATTGGTGCATTTCGCAGCTAAAGAGACAGATATTTCCCTCTGGAGCTGGTGGAGACCAAAAACAGAGCAAAAAAAGGAAAGAGACTATTGAACGGCCAGAGCTAAAAATGAATGCTGTCCCGAGTGGCCCAAAAATCAGTTAATGCTGCTTTAAGTTACTTGCTGATGCAATTTTGCTGTTCTCATCCAAATCACGCTTATATCATGTTGCGGTAGATTTAACATCACGAAGCATTAGGCAAATTCACATTTTGCCGGTCCTTAATCCAGTAGCAGGAAGAAGCAGATGTTTGAATCTCTCTTCAATAACCAGAAATCATGTAATGTGTCGTCCGCACACACTACGCTCATTTCTGCCAATTAAGCTGGTTTGTGATGCTAATCATGTTCGTAACTCTAGCTTATTTTTGATGGACTGCACCCTCATTCACATTCACGTGACAGTCTGTGCTTCATTTAGGCAAACAGGGCTAATATAATGCATCTCAATTGTACATTTTTTGTTGCAGTCGTATGTTTCATTAAGGATAATCAGGTCCGGTGTGTTTGTACAGAATAGATGACCTTGTCAGCTGCTATACAATTTAGAATATATATACTTTCATCATCGCATCCTGTTGTAAATTGACATTTACTTTTGTGAAGATTTATTTTGTAGATTAAGTTAATGACATTCATTGTGATGACAGACATGACAGAAGGAGTTTAAGGTACCCTTATTTTTGTGTTTGGATGGGAACTACATAACACTTTGCACATCTGCAATTTGACATTTATGATGTCGGAGTGATGTGCTGTGGGTGAGAAGAGAGTTGCACTAAAAAAGCTGTTCCTGTGATTTTACATTAATTTACAACTAGATAATTTCTTGTCGTAGTTACGTAGTTATCAGCGTTATATTATCCACACCTTTTAGCATTTGTAGCCCCTTCTCCTAGATCACCAAGCCAAGAGTCTGTCCAGTAAACATGTTCAACTGACAACTCCATGTTTGCACAAGCTTCCTCTTATATATATCTGTGATGACATTCAACTGCCCTCTTCCAGCTCTCCAAATCAGTGGGACTGTCCAGAGAGGAGCAGATCCCTCAGCTCAGAGGGGCACCATGTGGCCCAAAGAGATATGACCCGGCTGGACCCGTCCAAAGCTGAATGCTCCTGGATGGACGAAAGGAGGGGCAGAGACAGGTCCCACCGGACATCAGGTAAGGCCACAAATATACGCTGACTAGACATTCTTGACCATGACTTTTGCCCATGCTCTCTTACAGGCTGCAGTGCATATTAAGGAAATGACCTCAGGCTTGTGTGATTTTCAGAGTCCAGAGGAGACAGGGAACAAGAGAGTGGCTACTTCTCTCCAGACCGAAGAGGTGATGGTGAGCGGCAGATGGAGGAGGTCACCAAGCGGTCGTATCGTTACTACGAGAGGGGGCATCCTCTTCCCAGCAACTATGTTGTTGAGCCAAAAGCCTGTGTCCCCTACAGGAACGTCAACCTCGGCACGCCCTCCCAGAGGAGGAACCTAGAGACGTACATGCAGGAAATTTGGAGGAGCGAATCCCCAGAGAGGTACACGTACCACTCCAACTTTAGACGGGGAGCTGATTCACAGAATAATTCACCAACACGTCACAGCTCTGTGAGCCCAGATCGCTATACGTTCACAGAGTCTCCTGTGGGAACCCAACGAAAGAGCTCCTCCTCCAGGAGTCAGGCCCGGTCTCATGGCTCCTCTCCGCTTCCATCACATGGCCTTTCTCGGCACACTTCCAGCAGGTCCAGTCCATCTCGCAGGAGGGGGTCCGTCGCCTCTCGGACCGCCTCGCCCTCTAGAGCCACCCCCTCTCACAGGCACGCAGACTCTTTCCATTTACAGAACGGTGAGTATGATGCTCAAAGGAGGTGCAGCCGGGACTTGAGAAGTCCGTCACAAGCTTCAAACAAACACAGTTTGGACTCTGAGAAGCTGTACAGGAATCTGGAGTCTATCTCCCGCCGAGGCTCCTCAGCCATCCAGCAACACTCATATGAGGGATCCCAAGCATCTCCTCGAATCAGAACGGCCATCAACAGCTCGGCCAACACTCGTACTGGCAACAGCCGCGAAGTATCACCATCCAGGAACGGCTACAGTACACACAGCCACAGCCCACAGCCACAGCCCCAGTCCAGAGACAGCAGACCGAGTCCAACTCAAGGCTCCTGGCAGGGGTCATCACACTCTTTACTCAGCCTCCCACCCTCTCGAGGTTCCTCAACAAGACGAGGTGCGGACTCTCAGATGCTTGGTGGTTCACTTTCACATGTTGCAATCACAGAAACCGACAAAGGCCATGAGGGGAACAATCAGGTCAGGGGTGACAGAAGCAGGAGCAACATGAGGCGAGGCATGGAGGCCTTGCTGATCTCTGAACCCAAGAAGGCTGCAGTAGAAACAGAAGAGGTACGAATGTCAGGTAGTACTTGGTTGCTAGCCAAGCTAGCGGTGTGGCTCTACGGATGAATCTCTGTCTGCCTGTCACTCAGTCAACCACTTTGGTACAGAGTGAAATATCCAAACAACTATTAGATGGATTGTTATAAAATGTTGTACAGATATTCATGATCCCCAGAGGATGACACAGTGAAATGTTTCCACATCTATTGGATGGAGGTCAATGTTTCTATTTGTTCAAGACTAATCACCTGCAAAATGACATTCCCATCAGCATCAGCTAACTAGCAAATATTAGCATGCTAACGTGCTAAAATAAGATGTTAAACTTAGTATGTTAGCACCACTGTTCCATAAATACATCCTCACGGAGTCACTAGCATGTCTGTTGACTCTTAATCTTGTTAAATTTTGTGCCAGAGAAAACAATCATTACGCATATCAGGTAAAATGTTGCTCAATCTTTATGAATCTGAGGTGGGGATGACCATGGACGACTACATTGTCCTGGCTGGTATTCCAACCATACAGCTGGAGTCTGAGGAAGAGTCTCGAGGGATGAGGAGGAGGAACCAGAGTCCCAGCCCATGCAGGGACAACAGGCTTAGAGCCTACAGGTTGGTGGTACCATGTGGTACTGTATGGTATCATTGTATAGCATTTATTCAGGGATAGCCATAGTAGAAGTGTTGTAACCTTGCATCTATTCTGCATTCCTGGTGTATGTGTTCTTTCAGGCTGTTCTTTTGGCAGCTGGAAGATTCGTAAAAGTGGTTAAGCAAGTAGAAAAATACTTTAATGATATCTTTTGATCTGACCATGAGCAATTGCCTTGGTTTGACCAAAGAAAAGACGAGAGCTCTAAAGGCCTTTGCAGAGGAATGTGAAAGTTCAGTGAGTAAAAAAGGATGTCAATTGTGCCTTTGGTGTGTTTATGTGTTCGTCAAATATTTCTCTGGTTTGACTCTGAAGGTACCAAGATGAAATAGACAACCACAGTTCAAGACTTGAGGCGGACGAGAGGGGGCGAGTCAGAGAGAGAGGCAGAGATAGGCGAGAGAAATGTCGGGACTCTGAGAACGGACGGTCATCTCGAAGACAGTCAGCTGCATCTATTCATTCACAGGTACGATTCACAATACAATCCATGTTGAAAGTAGAAACTCAGTAGAGTGCAGATATCCGCCAGGTGTGTCTGCAACAACCACTGCTGCATTGTGTGATTGAATGAATGCAACCCACAATTGGCTAACCACTCGTCGAGACCCCAATGGGCCGTAAGTTGCATAAAACACATTTGAAAAACAAGCAGCGGCGTATTCAGACATTTGGATCGAAGTTGCTTTGTAATACACTTCATACAATCAAAAACAAACTCACTATGCTGTCTCCCCACTAAGCAAGCAGCTGAGTTGCGGCAGAGTAGTTTTGTTAGCAATTAGCCAAACACACCGATCAAAACAATAAAAGGGAGCCACAGAGCAGTGGCCGAGAGGTACGCAGCAGGGCGTGCTGGTAGTTCCGTTAGGTGTTATTAATAAAAGGTATTTTGAGAAAGCGTGAGTCCCCACAATATTGAGAGGTCTTTGAGCATGCAGCCATAATTGGCCACCCAATATATTCAGAGGACAGACAGTGAGAAGCACAGTCACTCACTCACTCACCAACTCACCCACGGACGCATGCATGTGACTGAACACATGATACTCTACTATGGATACTCCTGGCGGAGATAAGACCAACACTGCGTGTCTGTTTATCCTATGAAAGAGTTCAGATAATCAAAGTGGAAGACACAGATCTTCAAAGGTGAAGGAGCGAGCTCCTCCTGAACGCCCGCAGACACAGGTGAGCGCGGTCCCATGACTTTTCTGCATCTGCATAAATCACATAAGCGTTTGGAGGAAAATGGGTCATTCATACATTTACTTCTAAAGTAGATCCCTGATGTTTAGTTCAGCTGCTTTACCTCAGGCGCTCCTCTCAGGCAGGGAAAATGCCATTAGTTAGCACTCTATGTTTTAGGGCAGCATGTTCATATGATTTATCATTTTTACATGAATAGATTCAGGATGTATCCTGCAGTTTGCACTAAAACTGCTGAGTCAACAACAGAGGGATGGATGACCACAAAATGAAACATTCAAAAAGTTATTTCAATGCTTTGATTCACATGCAACTAATCAAATGTGTTTGTAGTAGTTCTGAAACCCTGACATGACATTTATATGAATACATGATCTCACATTTGTGACTTCCCCATTTCATCTCACATCACGCATTTTCGTCTCTCACAATGTCTCTTTCTGTCTCTGCTCCTCACAATATGTACTGTGCAATGGAATGCATCCGTGGTAAGTCTATTACTTTATGCTAACATGCTTTAATAGCACCTGCTTGCTCTTAAGTCTGTCTAATAATGTCCCATCAGTTCCTCTTTTTCTTCCTATTTCTCACTGTTCAACAATGATGATCACTGTTTGTAAACGTTCACCTCTTCCTTTTTCTTACATTCCCTTTCTGCAGTACGTTTCCCATTTGTTGTGCTCTAAAGTTCTGCCTGCCTCTCTATGTGTGCTTCAGACAGATGTGGTTATCTCACAGAGACACATTCGTCTGCTCTGACGGTTTCCGTTTCCTCTAGTTTCACAATCAAGCACGAGACAGAAACCATTACAGAATGCTTTCAAAGAGCTTGATCGTGATGCTTTAATTACAGGTGTTGTTGCTTGAAGGGGTGGATGTCCATACTGGATGAACATGGCAAGGTAAATTGATGTTTTTGGAATTATTTCAATATACATTTTTATAAAAAGTTAGTAATTTTCGTTTCTAATTCCTGTTTTAACCACAATTGTCTACACTCCATAGACAGTACAAAACTCCAAGAACGAGACTTGACCTGAAAATGATCTACAAAGACGTTCATAGACTACAATAAAGAATTGAATGTTGTCCATGTTAACTGTGTTTTGTTCAGGGGAGGAAACACTGGTTTGTTCTGGGTGATACAACGCTGAGGTACTACAGAGGCGCGGATGCTGAGGAGGTAGGAGCTAATGTTTGACATAAAAGTAATTTCTGATTTGTTAGTACATTTTTGTCAACCAAAGGCAACTCATTTCAATCTACATACAGTGATGTATAAAGAGGTTGTCACCGTAGCATGAGCAACATCAGTTTCTCCAAAAAACGATCCTATGGTGCCTGATACATTTGTCTTTGGTGTTTTTATGTATTTGTGCTGCAGTCAGATGATCTGGACGGAGAAATCAACCTGACGTCTTGTGAGAATGTGTCAGACTGCGATGTGGAAAAGAACTATGGACTCCAGATACAAGTATGTGTTTATTGTACTTGTGTTCAATTATGTCGTACAGTACAGCATCAGGAAGATGGACAGTCAGACACCCTCCCCCCCCATCGATGACACGTCCAGCTGCTTCCTGTTTAACAGCAAGTGTGTGTGTGTGTGTGTGTGTGTGTGTGTGTGTGTGTGTGTGTGTGTGTGTGTGTGTGTGTGTGTGTGTGTGTGTGTGTGTGTCTTTTGATCTCCTCCAGACAAAGAGAGCAGTGTTCACTCTCTCCGTTATGACCTCCAGAATACGTCGGAACTGGGTGAAGTTACTAAAGCAGGCGATCCAGAACAAAGCGCAGTGAGTCCCACTTTATTCTGGGAGACAGTGGTGGAGGAAATATTCAGAAGCTTTACTCAAGCAGCAACACCGCCTGCAGAGAAATTGTTACTTAAGTAAAAGCAAATTGGTGTTATTAGCGAAATAGACCTAAAGTATAGAAATAAAAAGTACTCAATCCAGATAAATGTTAAATTATTGTACATCAAATTATTATTGCTGATGCCTTTAAGAATACTATCGTGTAGTTTATTGCATCATTGCATCATATACATTTTCATCCACTGTACAATATCCGTCTGTATTGTAGCCCACTAGAAGTATAACGTTTCATGAATAGTAAATACATAAGTAAAGTACAAGTGTCTGAAATTTGCACTTAAGGACAGTACTTAGAAAAGTACTCAGATACAATCAACTCCTGCAGAGAGGCCACTGTGCACTACAATCAGGAATAAGATGTTGAAAATAACGTTTCAAAGAAGCAACGCCCATAAAATGACTGAACATCTGTGGCACGGCCAACAGTACAGTACAGTACTGCATTTAATTGAGTTACATTTAATTTAATTGTCCCTTATGAGGGGCAATTTTAAGCTGGTTTGCAGCCACAGAAATATATAAACATGACAATCCCACACAAAGATAGATACCAAATATAGTCATATAAAGATAAAATAAATTCTAAATAAACATTACAAAGAGTAAAGACACAAGAGTTAAAGGCGGTGACCAATCCATAGCTGACAAACATTGTCCAATACTGCAAGAAAACATTATGTCAAAAATGCAAATGTTTTACTAGATACACAGTAAACTTTAACTCAACTTTAAGTTATTATTCCGGACCTTTTGATCACAAGTGAAATACTTCTACGAGAGTAAAACTTCTACTTCGGCTGAAAATGCTTACAAAATTATAATATATATCATAATTTATTACTAATTAATCATAATTAGTAATGTACAAATTACAGAACAAGACATCCTTCATTGTATTATTCCAGGCGTTCCAGTGACCTGGAAATTCCTGAACACTGTGAGGAAATGCAGACAATGTGATTGGGTGGTCCGCCTGTGTCGAACCCTCTCTATCATCTCTCTTCTGATGTGTAACACTACCCCCCTGTCTTTCCCTCACTGCGACCTCAGCCAATCGGACACCGGCAGCGAGAAAGAGAACCCCCTCTCCCGGAGACCGTCGTCATGCCAACCCCCTGCTCGGTTCACCTGCAAGGAATCCGGCTATGAACCTACCACTTCCACCTCCAGCGCCACAGCTGCAAACCCCCATCAGGCCGACCACCATCACCACCACCACCACCACGACCAAACTGTAGACCGGGATCTGGACTTGTCTCCGTCCGGTCAGAGAGAAGAGGGGGAGGGCTGGGACCGCGAGCAAGCCAAGCGATTGGAGGAGAGGAACAAGTGGTTTGAGGAAGGGGTCTCCTTTAGTGAGATGGGAAGCAGGTGGGACTCCATGGAGCTGAAGAGGGGGAGTGTACCTGTGCCCATCACTGAGACCATGGACTCAGACGTCAGCAGGAAGTGGGTAGAATTTGAGACGTTGTCATTTAGGGAAATGAGCGCGCAGTCTCTCATTGGCGCCCAGACGTATCAATCGAGCCCTGAAGAGGCCGAACAGCCTGCCACCGGATCCCAAACTGATGCATCCAACCCATCCATGAATGGAGCTCAAACTATTCAAACAAATAAAGCGGAAGCTCTTCAAAAGGAGGTAAGAAAGAACTTAAAGGCACTCCATTAAAAAGGTGTTTTTTAAAGTAATGAGCGGGAACACTAGTAAGACATTCCTTTAAAGTGTTTTCAATGCAAGACAATTATGTTAATATCCATATCAGTATTTTCCCTCCTCTCCATCTCCCAGGCCCTCTCTCTTCGAAACCAAGTGAAGAGCATCAAGAGGGAGCGCGCAGCCATGGGGGTAGAGGTGGACAGCCCGTGTGGCCCCGGGGCCCCCTGTAGGGCCCGGCTAGAAGCCATGGAAGTGGCCCATCGCAAAGCTCTGCAGGAGCTGCAGGAGAAGCACGCGAGGGAGATCGGGGAGCTGCAGGAGCAGAGAGACAGGATGCTGCAGGAGGAGAGCCGGGCTGCCGCTGAAGGTAAGACAGGAAGCGCGACTGTATCTCCGGTTAAATAAATCTTGCAACCAAATTAACAAACGAACTGATTGCTCATCACAGCCGTGGAGTTACTGAGAGCAGCTCACAGAGAGGAGCTGGAGAGGGAGGTGGAGAAGGCCAGGAGGCTGGCCGGAGGAGCTGCACACGCGGACGCTTCACACAGAGGCCACATGTAGGTTTATAACCCAGCTCTCTATCTCACTGGCTCTCGCTGCAGGCTTCAGATGTTCTGCACTTGACTGTGACCCTCCCCTACCCCCCCCCCGCTCTTGCATGACAGTGCGTTATTATAATTCACTCCACATCTCGTGTGTTTGTGCGTGTCAGGCCACAGGCGGAGGTCTCGCACGGTGAATTAGATGCGCTGTCCGAGCGCTACTCCCAGAAGTGCCTGGAGCTGCGCCGCACCGAGCAGAGCGGCCGGGGCCGAGAGGCTGAGCTCGACCTCAAGGAGAGAGAGCTGGAGCAGCTCAGAAGAGAGAACCAGGTTTACATACGTTTGAGTCCGTTTTGACACAGTGTCACACTGCCTTAGAGATTGTGCTTTGGGTATTCTCGTGGGGTTAAACTAATAAGGAAGCTGCAACATTCACGAGCATATATAGTTCACATTACTTCTCCATGACATCATTTGAGCCCAACATCTCTCTTTCAGGAGCTGAAGGCCAAACTGGCGGAAGAGATCAGCCGCATGCGCTATTTCATCACAGGTCAGAGGTCGGACACGGCATCTCTTGGCAACGCTGAGTGCACTGCGTCTGAATTAGAGGTACCAATTTAACGCTGGAGACTAAATTAGATCCTGCGTCATCTAATCTCATGTGAAAGCAGGAGATGCTTATTAAAAATCTTAACCTACTGCATCCCAACCCAGTTTCATTCGTCGCACCTGAAGGACTCATTTAGGCCTGAAGGACAAACGTGGACGTGACCGTCGGCAGAAAGCAGCATTTGACCAATGAGCTGTGGGATTTTCAGCCCACTTCGATAAAAACAAATTGATTTTGTGTTGTGTACCCATGTAATGGGTCCCTGTAGACACAGTGTCACCCATTTCTTTTCTTTTTTTTTTTGGTGGCCTCGTTTGTGTTGAGCATCTGAGCTCGGTCACATTATAGTACAGCTTATACTGCCATCTACTGCCTGGATACCAATCCAGCATGGCTCATGGCAGGACTTACGTAAAAATACTTCATGACAAGTAAAAGTCCTGCATTCTGAGTATTATTGGCAACAAGTACGAGAAAGTAGAAGTTTTTTGTAATGCAGACAAATGGAACCTGTAATTTTTATTTATTGTACTATTGGATTATTGTTACCAATGCGTTAATGTGCAAGTAGCATTTTAATGCATCATGTTTTATAAGATAATCAATGTTTTTATGTAAAATCTTAAACAGTAGCTGTCAAATGCATGTGGTCACGTAAAAAACAAGCGTTCAATCTCAAATGCACTGGAGTATAAAGACACATGAAAGGGCAGCACCTCAAAGTTGTACTTGTAGTGCTGTGCATGTTGTACAGTGTTTTAACTGGTAATATTAAGATGTCACATTGTGTCTTTCAGACATTACTAAGAGTGAAAGACAACGAGGTGCAGTATCTTAAAAAGGAAATCAGCTGTCTACAGAACGAAGTGCAGTCTCTTACAAAGGTACGTTTCATGATCAGACTCCTACGTTTACAACTTTAACGTCAACTGATGCGTCTACCACACTTGTTCCTCCACTCTTCTGCAGGAGAAAGCAGCGGCGTACGAGCGCTATAAGGAGGCGTACGTGGAGCTGAGTGACGCGAGGGGTCGCAGCCAGCTGGAGACGGGCTCCCTCAACGAACACTTGAGACTGGCCAACGCTGCTCTGCAGGAGGGAGCGAGGCCGACCTGACCAATGAGGACCAACGAGAGAAAAAAATACTTACCTTGAGGAACAATGACGCCGAGCCAACATAAAAATATTCACCAAATACAAACAGCAAAATCATGACATTACAATAACAATGTGTGCCGTTGTGACAGAAGAGTCAGAATGAGAAGGATTCCACTGTGCAAAGACCAAATAATAACAAGTGTTCATCCACGTGTAATCGACTCCCTTTATTGAGTTGTCAGACAAACATGCAAACAAGAGTGAAGGCATAACTAGTCGTTTTGATAGCCTCACATGATATGAGAGTGATACAGAGTGAATTTAGCAAAAACAAGATAAACAGCAGAGGGGAGAGGGAGATGGGTGGAGGTGCAGGGATGTATTTGGATGTCAAAGTGCCCCATCTTCCCCAACTTCCTTGTGCCGGCTGGTGTGCTCTCACTCAATATTGCAAAGCACCCTGTGGATGTGAATTTAAAAATAAATTAACCGTCATCACCTTTCTACACCCTTTACACATGGATAAGATTGTGCATACAAAAATAAATAAGGTGCGGCTAAAGTGCACTTTGACTTTACCATTTGCTTTCTGGAGTGGGCTCAGTCGTCGTCGTCGTCGTCCTCGGGGACAAAGATGTCATGCTCCTCCAAGAGAGCGGCAAAGTTCTTGCTGATCAGAGTTCCCACGTACAGGAAAGGCACCACCACTGCGGTCATGCGGATGAGACCAAATGCTGTCTGGAAAACATCAGGGGGGGGGGCAGTCAAGAGACATTTAAAGAGGTTTATATAAGGCGGGACGCTTGTGCTATTCAGATTACCGACAATATTAATCCCCACCTCAGTTTGCTCTGGAATATTTTGGTCCACATTTGTGATTATGGAGAATTATTTCTCCCAAAACCAAATACAAAAATCTGATCTTCAGAGTCACTATAGCAGAGAAATGCCGTACAGATTGTAATGCCCCTTGGGGCAGATTTGTGATATGTGGGCTATGTAAATAAATTTGACTTGACACCGAGTGTAACAAAGCCATAATATGTCGACAGCAGCCTACGCAAAACTGCATTGACATACATTTTCAAGTTCAAAACCGAATTTCAAAGTATTTTTTATCGGAAAAGCTTTGATTTAAGCACAATATCAACTGACCGTGGGTCCTGTTTTACCTCATTTCTAACTCGAGGCCCTGTTTTGAAGAGGTCCCGTGTTAAAATCCTTCATTATCTCAGTGCATGTTGCTACATCATTGCCCTTAATCAAATTATCCACAGCACATCTTGCACCAGCTAGTATTCTAGCAGAGAAAGATAGAACAACTTGCAGAGGATGGGTGGAATGTGGGGTTAATGGGGGCCCATCAACTCATTTTTGTCCTGGGGCCCCAGAGACAGTTTAAACAGCCATGAGTTGAGCAATTCTTTGATTGTTTTAGACAACATATTTCTTTCAATCTGGCTCTTCGTTATGTTCCATTTATATTGAATTATCTGAAAAAGGGTATATAAGAGGACCAGTTACAGCTAACGTTTGGGATGTAATTGCGTATAGAGGCAGTTTTAATCACATTGGACATCATTATAGTTCCCAAACAAGACGTGTTAGTTTAATACAACGTTTTATATTATATACATATAACGTATTAGTATTAGTATTTAAATTGCTAACGTAAAATGTCCACTTGAATCAATACTGACTTGAATTGACGAAATAAGTCGTAATTACTTCCTGAAATACATCCTACCTTCGTGTAAACATGCGTTAATTGGCTGACTTGACAAACCCAGCGCGTCTCCTGCATTTCTATTCGCTACAGCACCTGTCAATTTACAATTAAGTCCCGCCTACGCTGTCAGTCATATTTCTTGTCGGTTTTTCACTCGGTAACCAAGGCAGAATAAAACTCACTTTATCCGGTTTGGGTAAGATTGCCCCCGACGACGTTGATACTGCGGTCCTGCTTTGAGTGAACCTGGATATGTTAGATGTTTTCAAGCCGGTGTTACGGCTCGTTACCCCCGCATTTCTGGTGAAAAGTCGCAGCGGGAGCCGCAGTATACCCGTCGCCATTTTTTTCCAGTAATGTGATAGAGGGTGGGTGACGCCTCTGTGCGAGGCACTGGGATGTCTTTAATGGGCGCGGCTTGACTATTGGCCAACAGTAATAAAGAGTTTCTATGCATCAATTGCCTTTATCAGTTGTATACTGCAAATTACCATCTGTCTCTGTGTTGTGGATACCTCATTCAAATTCATTTAGCAAAAAAAAATCCGTGCATCAGTATCCATTGTCTTACTGATTAAACCAAAATACATGGGTGTAAGCAAAGTGACAAAAATAAATGAAAAACGAGCATACATTTAGTTTATTGTCCATATATTTAGCCTACATCAACATTTTCTTTTCTGGCTGAATTTGACCTAAAGGATAAGCTAATTCATTAACTTTACTACTTGGTTATTTACATACAGCAATCCTTTACCACTGTAATGCAAAGTATAGACCAAAATAATGTTACTGCAGGAAATGTAACAGTGTGAAGCTTTCCGGGTGTGAGGAGGATCATTATCTCAGTATTCTTTTCTGAGAATGGTTTTAACAAAAGGTTTACATTCTACAATTACAAACTTCCACAAGGTAGATACTGTATGGGCTAATTCAAGTAAGTTATACTATTTATATTTAAAAGGGACTATCTTTAAGTCAGCATAAATAAATAATTCTGTATTTCTCCACTAGAATTGTATAAACTGGTAATGTGGAGAGGGTTTTGAAATGACATTTAGAGAAAATACGAATGTACTGTTACACATTTAAATGATGAAAAGACTTGAATTCATTACCAAAGTATTTCTAAAACCCTGCCCATTGACTTAAGCGTGATTGGTACATTTTTAAAGGGATTCACTCACCATTTCTGTTTGCAAAAATAGTCTAGAAAATTCAACAGTCAAACATGAGCAATAAAACAGTTAGTCGTATAATATATTATTTGTATTCCAGATAACGTGTCTGTTTGGAGAGTAATGCTGTTTATGTGTACAATTAAACAATAAAAACAATGTCAAATTAAATAAATAATGTAATAAATGTGTATTCCAAATACTGCTGAGGTTTTTATACATTCCACAATTCATTTGTTCATATTTGTAATGTGTTCAAATACCCCAAAAATATTTCCCAACATTTTGATGTTTGAGTGAGGTGTAACGTCACTAAACCGACCAGCGCGCGAGGCTGACTGCAGCACTTCCTCGAGGCGGAGAGACTGGAGCGCGCTCCGCGGCGACGCGCACGGAGGGGAAGTGGAAAAGGCGGAAGAAAGGACGTTGAATAAACTTACCAACTTCTAGCCGACTGGCTACAAATACAGTTAGAGAGAGTTACAGAGGAACTGGTGACTTGTTTCTGTACAGATCCAGTTAGCTAACCCACCGCCCTGTCTACACTCAGTCACCGCTCTCTCTACTCGACACACGACACGACCACGGGACTCCAGTTTTCAAACAGACGTTGTTCAACCGACCCGAAGCCATCCACCGTTACAAAGTCACATTTAGCTGTTGTTAAAGTGCTGTGATAACCAATCCATTGCACCACCGTTACACACAACCAGCTCGCTGGCTCGACTGGAGTCGGGCTTTTTCCTCCTTGTGGTAAAAGTTGTCCGCGGTTGGCGGAGGTGCCAACGAGGCCTGCAGTCGAGGAGGCTGCATGTGTGAGGACTGTTGCTGGCGAGGAGTGACTCACACATCGTTAGCTAAACACTCTAAACAATGTCGGCCCAGGCACAGATGCGAGCGATGCTGGACCAGCTCATGGGGACGGGGAGAGACGGTGAGCACGGCTGGCTGTGGTGGAGACTGGTGTCTGCTCCGAGCAGGACGGGAGTTTGTGTTGGTGCTAGCATTAGCCGGGAAGCTAACAGATAAGCCAGTCAGTGCGGCATGCTTTGCGAACCGAGCTAGCTAACATGAGGATAGCTAGCCGGCTAGCTACCTGTTGTGTGTGTGTGAGTCCGAGTGTAAATGGCAAGTTGAGTTGTTGCTAACATCCTCCACAAAAAGACAAACATTACTAACACGTTAGCGCTGTATTTAATCATGGTCCGTGTGCTCTTTTATCCGTGGCTCCCTTTCTTTCCACCAGATGTTGTCATTTTATCAGACTCTATCTGAGCAGTTAACTTTTAGGATTTACTGGCAAGATGACTCATTCATGGCAAGTCTGAACCTCAGTGATTTAGTACGTATCATGCCATGTTTCAGTCGGTGCACTGGCTGACAAGTGCTCTTGTGCTTTTCTTTATTTCAGGAGATTCCATGCGGCAGAGAATCAAATTCACAGATGAGCGGGTCTGCAAAAGTCACCTCCTGGATTCCTGTCCTCATGATATTCTGTCTGGCACCGTGAGTATCATGTTCACGCACACATCATATATCATATACTGCAGTCAGAAATAATTAGGACAGCTGTTAGCACAGGTTTGGTCTTACTCCGGCACATTTAACTAAAAATTGCACGATGTCTGTGCATGCTTAGGTTGTGCACAGTGTAGGACGCATCCCATCCCCATTCAAATGTCTCACTGTCTTAGGATGAGATGTACGTCTCAGGACGGGAGGATGGCTACAGCACAGGGCATGACATAGCATCAGTAGAAACCGTTTCAAATGTCAGCTGCAGTTTGGATCACAGACTACAGCCAGATTCTGCCTGTAAACAATTGAATGTAACTTTAAACTTGTCCAATGACTTTCTGCCCCCTCAAATATAGAGACTCTAAATACGGGAAAAGGGGGGCTACATTTCCAACACTTCATCCAAATGTGAATGCAAACAAACTTGAGTTAAAGCAGAGTCAACTCTTTAATCACTATTCAATTTCAAATTCAATAAGCTGCTGTACAAAACAAATATGTGGAGGTGCTTGTGTCTCAATGCTTTGTTAGTGCGCTGTACATAACCATATAGTAACCCAGCCGGGGTCGAGGACCTGGCCGTGCAGCTCTGTGATTCAAAGGATGTCACGTTTACACTCCCTAATGTGTAATGTTTTAAGTCGGGATGACATTTAACAAATGGGGTATTATTGGAACGACAAATCTCAAGATGAGTGATGAAGCATGCAAACGCAGTACATGGACGTCTTTCTGTTCTCTGCAGAGAATGGATCTGGGAGAGTGTATGAAAGTCCACGACCTGGCCCTCAGAGCGGACTTCGAGATTGCCTCTAAAGAGCAGGAGTACTTCTTCGAGCTTGACGTGAGTAGTACACACACACACCCCAACACCCCATCATGTATAGCTCTCGAGAAAGTAGTAGTTGTGTTCTGTGTCTCCACTGCACTCGGTCACAGAGTTATGCAACTCTCTCAGTCATAAACTGAGGCACACGTGCCCAAATTTACAAGCAAGGCCAACTCTGGCTTTCTACGTTTGCTTCTCACAATTCCAAGTAAATCAGAGTTCGGTCTAAGTGCTGCTGGGAAATTGTGACTAACTGCATCAGAAGTTGGTCTAATTAAAGCAGCACTAAGGAAACTCTAGTTTGTTGTCTTGGAAAGCTATTAAGAAGAAAAAGATGCATGCATAGCAGTTGTTGTTTTTAAAGACGTTTTAAGATGAATTTTAAGTTTAATCTGGTAAATGTGTATATCCTACACACGCTGAAACTCGTTTAACTCGTGTGTATTCTCGCAGGCTGCCGAACACCTCCAGTCTTTCATCGCTGACTGCGACCGCAGGACCGATCTGGCCAAGAAGAGACTAGCAGAGACGCAGGATGAGATCAGCGCTGAAGTGGCTGCAAAGGTGACAAACTCTTTTTTTTTTTATTTATGAAAGCTGTGCTCTTTATGACGGGGAATAACTGGTTATCATGAATCTGTGCAAAGTGTGTAGAAATAAACATCCCCCCCTCTGTCTCCCCTGCGGTGAAAAAGGCTGAACGTGTCCACGAGCTGAACGAAGAGATCGGGAAGCTGCTGGCTCGGGCGGAGCAGCTCGGGGGCGAGGGGAACGTAGACGAGGCCCAGCAGGTGCTGGAGATGGTGGAGAAGACTCGAGGCTTGAAGAAAGAAGCAGAGGTCAGCGAGTTGTTAACGACTTTGTTGTGACTAGTTTATTGTTTTAGAATGAATACATATTTGTACTCGCACATCACCTTACTAGAGCTGAAATATTTGTTTCAGGCCGTGAAGATGTATTGTTTACTCACGACATTAGTAATGAAGGCAACCAAAGGCAGTAAAAAAATCGTTTCTTGTAATGACAGAAATCCGTATTTTGCAGTTGAGATTAAACACAAGTTAAAATCTTTAATTCCAGCGTCACGGCCTCATTACCCTTTGTCGTTGCAGGATGTGTACAGGAACTCCATGCCAGCCTCCAGCTTTCAGCAGCAAAAACTCCGAGTGTGTGAGGTGTGCTCTGCCTACCTGGGTCTTCACGACAACGATCGCCGTCTAGCCGACCACTTTGGGGGCAAACTGCACATCGGGTTCATTGAAATCCGCGAGAAGCTTGAAAAGCTGAGGGTGAGGGGAGCACTGGAACAGAACTACTTTTATTTGGCACGATTATCATTCAATGAGACATTTTCGTTGCGTTTCCAAACATTTTTTTGTGCTGTTTTATCAGTTCTGCTCTATTCTTTTTTTTTGTTTCATCCAGAAAGCAGTTATAGAAAAACAAGAACGAATGAGGTCGAGAAGACGAGAGGAGCGTGAAAAAGATGACGAACGGGAGCGAGAGTGGGAGCTGGAGCGGGAACAAGAGAGGGAGGGGGAAAGAGAGCGGGAGCGCGAAAAAGAGAAGGAGCGAGAGCGCGAAAGAGAACGAGAAAGAGAGCGTGAATGGGAGAGAGAGCGCGAGAGGGAGCGGAGGAGGTAAGAAACGGTCTGACTTACGTTGTTGCTGCGCGCAAAGAAAAAGCCCGGTGTCCCGTGTAAACCCAACTGTGTTCCTGTCTTAGGTCCAGGTCAAGAAGTGGAGAACGATACAGGTATGTCTGCTTTCAACCGAATCACTCGAGGAGTTTGGTCCTTTTTACAGTGACACATGATTCATGGTGCAACATACCGCTGTAAACTGCAGATGTGTGTGTAGGTAGACGCTGTATAGCAAGTGTACTTCATCACATATTTGTGTGTATTCCATACAAGATCGGCATGTTGTGGTTTTGTAGTGAGTGTCTTTCATTACATCGAATCCTTTTAGTGTCTAGCACAAAGGTGTAGCGGTTCACAATGCCAGCTGTCACTCAGCAGTGTGTTATATTGTAGAAGTTGTGAGGTATTTTGCAAATACTGCTGGAATACCAACTCACCGAGTTAGAGCAGCAACCGTGAAGCGATTAGTTGTCAACTATTGAATTAATTGTCAACTATTTTGATAATCGATTAATCCGTTTGGGTAAAATTCTCTGATTCAAGCTTCTTACGTGTGTTTCTGGTTTCTTTACTCTATGACAGTAAACTGAATATATTTTGAGGTGTGGACAACGCCGTCTTGGGCTTTGGGGAGCAATGATCGTCTATTTCCACCCTTTTCTGACATTTTATTGACAAAACAACTAATTGATTAATCGAGATTACGAAAACAGTCGCAGTGGTCGACCTAAATAAATTTACTTCTGGTTACCTTACCTGAAATCAAGAACAACTACAGCTCTAACGCCATAAAAACATGTTAGACATGTATTGGTAGTTTATTAAAACCTAAACTAAAAAAAGCACAGGTGTCATGTCTGACTGTAGCTGTTGTGTAGGCCGTCACCGACCAACTAAACTGACTACGAGACGAGATGCTTCAGTGTAAAGCATTCATCTGGAATCTATTTCCTGTAGCGGTGCAGCTGTCTTTTTTTCCCCTACTTAAATCTTTCTCCTTTTTAAAACAAATGTTCTAGGGACGGAGGCACCTCGACTTCGTCCTCCCATCGCTCAAGACGCCACCACTCCTCTCGTTCCAGAGAAGAAGGCGGCGACCGTGATCGGGAGAGAGAGAGGAAGCATCGACACAAGGAGCGGCATCGCTCGAGCTCCCACTCTCACAGGCCCAAGAGGAAGAGGTGTGGCTTCTATCCATCACGACAACCGTCCTCCTGTCCTGTTCACATTCTCTGCCATTTATTGGAGTCAAATAATCAGTTGATCATGAAAATATTCCAGACTAATCAATTGTCATAATAATTTGAGTTGAGCTCTAGATTCATGTTTATATTGATCTGATAACTGATTTTAACATCACTACTTTTGCTTTAAAGCAACAGCCACCGACTACGATCCAAGAATTAAAAATGTGTTTTTGGACCCCCAGGTCCTCCAGAGAAAGATCATCTCACACTCGCGACGGAGAGCCCTCGCCGTCCCAGGAGATGTCCAGACAGGGCGCAGCAGGAGAGGGCTGGCGTGAGGACAGGGCAGAGTACGGAGACTGGGAGGGCGCGGAGAAGCCCCCCCCCTCCGCGGACACAGCCACAGCCAGGACCAGGGACCGGGAGAGATCCCTGTCGTACGAGCGAGACCGGCGCTCCAGCTCCGAGGAGCGAGAGTCCGGGGAGATATGAGCAGGAGTGGACGCCTCCAAAGTCTTCGGATTGGATACATTAATTGCTAAAAAAGGAGCATGGGGAGACGAGTGTGTGTGTGTTGGTGCGAATGTGTGTGTGTGTGTGTTCACGGTAAGAGCGGGACGTGTACATCAGCGGGGTGGACGGTGGAATCTTAACATGGGGATGAGGGAACAACTTCCGTGGTGGCGGTGAAGGAAAACATGCAAAACCAACTTTTATAAGTATGAATTGTGGAAGCAGTAGTCTCTCTTTTTTTTTTTTATGCCATCTTGTCGATCCTATGTAAAGTTATTTTGACAGTGACGAGTGAGCGATGAGACGGCAGCCCTACTTTGAGTCTCTTTTTATTTCGTTATTTTAAAACAAATCATTAGTCGCAACCTTCGACGGTGACACTGTGTTTCCTGTTCCATAAGAAATCCGTCGGTCTCGACGGCTGCGGATTCATTCACGCGGGTTGGACTCATTAACGCGGCGTCCACGGCTGTAATGTTTGAAGGTGAGCCGAGGATGACCAAAGGCACTTCTGATGTTTGTGTTTGATTTGCTGCCTTCAAGCCGTAACGATCTCAGTTGAGAGTTTCGATACCCATCCACGAGCCTGCCTTTTTAAATTCCGGATGCAGCGATGAGCTCGTACTACTTAATAAACTCACTTGTCCGCCCCTGAAAGAAGTCATCCAAATATTTCCACTCAGTTCCTGACATGTGAATGCATATAGATGATGTGTGCATATGTACGTACTGACACTGAAAGACCCAGGGACTCCTGTTTGCTGTGATACGACCTGGATGTACTGGGGGAATCTACTTTGCTGTGCCACCATTACGTGAATAAAATGTTCTGTTCTATTCAAATGCAACGTGTTTATACAAATTTCTCTTTGACTTCACTTCCCGTTTGTGCAAAAGAGTTTGGACAAATGTAGCATGTTGTATTATTTATTTGTGATACAACTTCAGTGTTGGAGGCAGAGCTCCTTTTACCTTCAATGAAGTCCAAAGGGTTACGGTTTGTATTTTAGCTTTCTTTTGGTCCTGTCATTTATCAATAGTATAAAAATAAATGTTAAAATTGTTTTTGGCCATAAAAATCGTCCTAAAACCATAAAATGTATCTCATTCATTGTAGGAACATGGCCTGGGATGACTTGTGCAGGGTAGAAATACTGTTTTAAATTGGAGAAAAAAAACTGCATTCAAAACTAAATTTTAAAACTAATAATTTCGAACAACTAATAATATATATTAGTTATTGATATGTTATTGTGTAAGCATCACTAATGTTGCAGCTTCTAAAGGTGGGTCTAACTTATTTATGTACTGCCGGGGGGCTTAATTCAGGACAAATGCGTCATAATGCACGAAATGATTATATTTTGCATTAATAATCTGCAAAACTATCTTGTTACAAAAACAAATGTAGTGAATTGAAATGTACATTATTTGCCTCCAAAAAAAGTGTAGCCATAAGTACATAATATGGAACATATAACTTACAAGTACCTCAACATTGTACTTAAGTACAGTTGCTGTTGTGACTTTTTTTTTAGTTGAGGAGTAGCCGTTGCGGATTAATCCTGGATTAGCGGTTCAGCCTTTTGCGCCAAAAATACAATCTGTACTCGACGCATTAAGTGCGAAACACCCAGCGGCCTGTAGGTGGCAGACGAGAGCTGCCTTTGCGGGGAAACGTCACTACGTCGACTGCCAATGTTGGGAAAACGTCATGACGTCAGACGCACATTCGGAAAAGAAGCGCGACATGAAAACGCCTGAAACGACCAGAGACTGCGTTTGTCTGCTACGTTTATGAAACGGGGAGTGTTTCCATCGGGATGTCGCTGCTGAAGCCGTTCAGTAAACTGCCTGGTTTGAACTCTGCGAACATCTTGGTGAGTTTGTGGTTCATTAAGCTGGCGTTAAACTAAACAGGGTGAGCTAAGAGGAGAGAGGCTAGAAGTGTTAATAAAGTGAGGTGACGTTAGGCTAGCTCAGCCATCACAGTGGACGTGAACCTAGTCAATGTTCCTGTGGTCTATTCTGGAGAGATACTCTGATATAAAGCTCTACTTTGATCAAAGTACATGTAATACCTCGTCAAGTGACGTCGTATCCTGTCTCACGTAATGACGTCCCCATGTTTACAAGCCTTCACTTCACAGAGCTGCAAAGTAGATTCACTCAAGAGTTCCACTTAAGTGCACTTCTGAGATACTCTCCTTGAGCATTCCTGTTTTCTGCTTCTTTGTACTTCTACTCCACTAATGTAACGTTACATTTGTACTCCACTGTTGCATTAAAATGTTAGCTGTTACTTTTGCAGATTTAGATTATTCATACCAAAAATATATCGACTAATAAATTGTGATGTATTGTAACTATAATTAAGTTAGCTCAGCAGTGTATACAATAATGATTTCCCCCATTACCAGCTGCAACACCAAAGGGATTGACTCGTTAGTGCATCACTGATTATAATTCAGTGACATCATATACTGTGAAATTCTGCATAATCAGTACTTCTTCTTTTGGTACTTTTCTTTAATGCAGTACTTTAACTTGTAATAGAGATATTTTAACATCGTAGTATTGCTACTTTTACTTGAGTATAAGACCATAGTCCTTCCAAGATTATCATAAGATTAAAAAAATTAAGATATATGTTTTTTGCTCCATACAAGTACACTGTTTAACTCATTTGAACCTTTTTTATGGAATAATGGACAGTTTAACTCTTCAGGACTAATACAGAATATAAATTAAACTATGTACATAAGCCATGTTTTTAGACTGCATCTTTAGACTATTTTTTTATACTTTATTTTTGGTGTGTGTGTGTGTGTGTGTTATAGCACACAGAGTTATAGTCCAGTTATGTGCTGACTAGAGTGTTTTTCTTCCAGCTGGTGGAGAGCGAGGAGCAGTTTCAGCAGAGTTTAGCCGACGCTCTGGTGGAGGAGACCGCGTTCACCGTCAACGTGTGAGTACTGATGTGTCCTTTTATAAACTGCTGAGGTCGGCCGGTACGTTAGAGGATATGGTCATTAGGCACACAACTGGAAACACCATCTGCTGTTCTCAGGAAACTAGTACCGTTACCTGCATAGTGCCGTATTTTCAACCCTCGTACAACCGGCTTGAGTTGTAGACCTCTTCCCCATCTGTCCCATGTGACGTGACCACAGAATTACCACCTCTGTTTGCTACAGATCAGTGACCACACTCTGCCTTTATTGTACCCATCCATCAGGAGACTGGCCAAGAGTCTGCCTCTGCCCATGGAGAATGAGGAGAGCCGTCCCAGGATAGACCTGGTGGTGTTTATCATCAACCTGACCTCAGAGCTCAGGTATCTTTCAAATCCGTATTCTATATTTTAAGTCTGCTCACCTGGACGCACGGGTCAAATATATACTCTTTGTTGTCTTTTTTTAGTTTGCCCGAATGAAACCCGATGAATTCTACTTGTACGTTGTCCGTAAATCAAATTGAGTCTCTCAGTCATGGCTGTATTTTCTCTTCAATCACACATTTAAGTGTCACGCTTACCCCGTCTGTTATTTAATATATATAGAGGAATTTTAACATCCACTGCTTTTGATAACTCCAGATATTAAAAAGGTGCTAACTATGAAATTCCGAGCATATTTAGTGCCTCGTCACGGCTCTCAAACTAAAAGCGCACACAGACACAGAGGGGAAAGTGACTTCATTCTCTGCTCAGTTGGACATTACTCCACTTCATCTTTACATAGAAAATATATGTTTACTGCTATATTAATGCTCTGAATACCATATAGAGAACCTTTAAAATATAGGATGCAACAGTTTATCGTGTGACCTTTTGTTATTTCACAGTCTCCAGTCGGCAGAAGCTTCCCTGAAGTGTTTGGACCCTGGATATTTCCTCGGGAAAGTCTGCTTCATGGTCACTAATGGTATGGCGTCTCATTTGTTTGAGCAAAAGCCATGAATATTTTTTAGTAATAACAGGCCTCATCCCTCCCTATGCAGTTAACTTGACCCGATCTGTCTGTCTGTAGCTCGCAGCGCTGCGGCCCCCGTCGAGCACCTGGACGTCGCCAGAAAGCTGGCAGCGTCGCTGCACTGCCCCCTGCTGTTTGCAGAGGATCAGGTTTGTATGTATGCATGTCATTTTAAGTTTAAACCTAAGACATCATTTCAGAGACGTATCTGCGTTTAGCACATGTAGCATGTGCAGCATGATGGCGAGACACAGATTTACATAAATGTTTCTATCTATCGCCAAAGTGGAAACGGGTTATCTGCAGGTCTTAAAGTATATATTTTTTTAAAGTCCTTGAATGTAGTTTCGACAACAGAAAGAGGCCGTAGAAGGTGATGTTGGGTATTAGCTGCGACTAAGGATTATTTTTATTATTGATTTATGTTCTTATTTCATTGTTTTGTCTATAAAATGTCAGAAAAGTGAGACTCTTTCTAGAATATCTTGTTTTGTCCGAGCACCAGTCTAAAACACAGTGATATTTAGTTTACCGTCCTATACAAGAACGAAAACAAACGGAAGCTCTTACCAGCACAAAAAAACACGTAAAAGATAATTTGATTATAGAAATTGTCAAGTAATTTACCGTGAAATGACATGTTTGATCATGAAACCGGCCTCAAGGTATTAAATTGCGTTCTACGTGGCTTTAAAGAGGTCTCACATTGAAATTCCCGCATGAACCCTGGGTGAAGCCGTTTGCTCGTGTGGATTAAATAACGTTTAAATGGTGTTTTGCAGTCAGAGGTTAGAACAGCAAATGTTCTCCGTCTAAATCGTGTTTTTCTGTTTCTCGTGTGATGTTCTTCCCCTCCAGACACCAGACGGCGTGACTAACGCCACAGAGAGGCTGCTGACCATCCTGAAGGTGGCAGCCGGCCTTGTTCCCATGGCTACCGCTCTGTACCTGTCCAACCTGACCCGCAGCACCGTGCCCCCGGACATCGAGCAGCCGAGCTTCGATTAACTTTCTCTGGAGGGATGTCTCCTCTCGTGTGTGTATATTTATTTGTAGTAGTGGACTCTTCCAAATGATATTTTCATTTTTTCATTTCATTATTACATGTTTGTGCTTTGGATTTTAGCCACAGTTTTCGGGCTCCTGGTACAGGCCCCCTTTTTCACAGCAGTCAACGTGTCATAGCAGGGTGAACACAGGTGTAACTGATTAAAATGAGTTATGGTCCCATTCTATTGTCACAGCCATTCCTGTGAGCCAACATGCACCATACCAAGTGCATGCCTTAATGCAACAGGGCCCTAATTAGTGTTATTAATTACACCTGTGTTCACCCGACTACGACGCGTCCACATGGCTGCAGAGCGATCATTAGTGTTATCACTGACACCTGTGCTTTTCCTGCTGTAGCGAGTCCAAAGGCCTCCCTGCAGCAAAAGATCACAAAACTAAGCTCCGTTTGTTTTTTGACAGCTGGATGGAGTGTCTTACAGCTGCATTAAATGTCCATTTCTTTAACAGCCTCACAGATGATTTTAATAGTTTTTGGCTGATTAAATCTCTGAACTGCATGTGTTTACGCTCTGCTTGATTGACACAATGTTGTTTCAATGGTAGCTCCTCTAACTTTAAACCTAAACAGACGTGTAATCAGCCAGATTTTTAATTAAAAAAACACCCGTGTGAGTGTGCTGTGCTGTGACACAGACTAACGTGAGACTGCTTGTTGAATATCCGGGCCAATGAGAACCTGATGCTGCACAGCTTCATTCCAAACCGCAGAATATCTCCGTAATGCACAATGTATATAATTAGAATAATATGCTTTTTATGTATATAATGATGCTTTTGACAGAGTGTCAACACAGTGAAATTACAGATTAAATGTTCCTGTTTGTCACAGATTGGATTTGAGTCTTCTGTCCTGTTGAATACCAGTAAAATGTGTGACACCTGTTGGATCGAGAGAGAGAGAGAGAGAGAGAGGGGGCAGTGGTACCAGTGCATCCTTCAGAGTGTGACCAGAGGCTCTGTGCCACACACACTATTAGTTAGGTTATCAACATGGCAATTATCCATCATTCTAACAAACAATGTTAAGGCATCAAGTCAGAAGGAAGGTTCCCGGGGTCAGTGGGACGTGAGTGTCAATGATAACAGCGAATCCTCCCACCGTCTTTTACACATTGAAGTCAACATAAATGGTAATTATTGACCAGGTAGCCAAAAGAAAAGCGGTGCTTTGAGCTAAACGCTAACATGCTCACAATAATTATTATGCTTTCATTTAGATGTTTAGCAGCAGGTTTGACATTAACATTAGCACTAAATGCATGGGCATGGCTTTCGTTTAGCAGGTATTTGTCCATTAACCGAGGTTGAACGACAGGAAAGCTGTAGTTGTAAAGTCACTGGAGAAGTTGGAGGAAGTTTGAAGAGATAGATTCGTCCTCTGGGGATCGTCATGGCAACAGATACATCAGTCTTGAAGTGGTGGGCTGACGGTCAGACTTTGCCCAAATAAAGCAACGCTGCCAGCGTGGCTGAAGAGTTCCTTCAATCTTTTTGCAACAAAATGTTCCATATTTCTACAAATTGTCGTGAGCATTTATTCGCTGACATTTTTCAGATAGACCTGTATGGAGGATGAAAAATGTCTTCAGTATAAATAAATACAGGAATAAATAGATAAATACAGAAGTGAATAAATACATGCTGAAATAAATACAGAAATATTTAAATGCTGAAATTAATAAATAAAAGAATAAATAAATGCTGAAATATTTAAATGCTGAAATAAATAGATAAAATAATAAATAAGTGCTGAAATAAATAAATAAATATTAAAATGCTGAAATTAATAAATAAAAGTTGATACCTAAACAGGACATAAATAATTAAATCTATTTCTACATTTCTGTATTCCTTCAGTTATTTATTTCTGTGTCTGTATGTTAATGAGGTAGGCGGTCCGAACCTCATTCTTAAGCAGAATTGGTCAAGTAGGGGAGCTTCCACAGTCTGCAGCTGGGACTGCTGGCGAGGCTACTGTGAGCCTGACCGCCTGTGAGTGCTTTGGGAGGCGGAGGGGCTCACGGCAGCACCCGCTGCTTGTTGAGGACAGTGGCCCAATCCCAATGTCCGCCCTAAAGCCTCAAACCCTGAACCCTCAAGGATTTACTGACATCACCTGATAAGTGGTTGAGTGTGAGAGACTGTGAGGGCTTAAAATGGTGTAAATAGGAATGGGACAACACTTTGCTGTTACCATGAAAACTACAAAAAATATGATGTATGATTGTGTGTATTTATTTTATACTTTGTACTCCCTGATTTGAAAGTCTTCCTGGCTCTTTCCTCACAAGATGAGAGGTGATTCATATAATCTATTTACTTGTTTTTGTCAAAACAGCTTCAATGACTAAATCAAATATTTGATGAATAAATATCCTCTGATTTCATGTTTATTTTTTGTTCCATCTTTAACCCTTAATGTCTCTGAGTAAACTTAATACTGCAGGCTGAACACACGTGAGCCGTCCTCTTTGTTTACCTTTTTTTTTACGTCTCCATGTGTCCACTGGTTACCCCGTGTTTAAAGTCACATTGCAATGATTTGTGGCTAATTCCCTTAGGCTAGGTCAGCATGCTGACTTGCGGAAAGGGTTCATAAAGGGCTCAAAATGTCTGCGAGAGAGCCCTCAAACACTCGATGATTTGACAGCGGGACATCCCTAAACCCTCACGGACTTCGCGGGAGCGCGCCTCAAAGTCCGTGAGTCCATAAGGAGGGACATTGGGATTTGGCCTGAGAGGGCATGTACCCTTTGACTAAGGGAATTACCCACAAACCATTGCAATGTGACGTTAAACACGGGGTAACCAGTGGACACATGGAGACGTAAAAAAAAAGGTAAACAAAGAGGACGGCTCACTCAGCCTGTCTTATTAAGTTTCCTGGTGGCATGAATTTTATTTTAAATATGAGCTTTAAAATGTCGCATTCTGTACTCTGAGAATAAAATTACGTGATAAGACAATATTTACTTTAAGCAAAAGAATAATTTATTATTCAGTGATTAATCAGTATTTCAGCTCTAGTTGAACAGCTGGCTAGTTAGCTTCTTCTTCTTTTTTAAAATACAAAACAGCAAGTGCTTTCGTTTAGTTTACTTGATAAAGTAATCAATTAAACTGACAGTTGATTCTGAATGTTTATTATGGTAATATGATAGAATTTCTTACAAATTGTTTAAGTTGTTTGATTATTGTTTGTTATGAAATTCACTGATATGTCTTATTATACAGTTCAACAGAGAGGTCCAATGTCTGTGTTTCACCTCATCTCAGGAGACTTATCTTGCCATGTTTACATTCACTAGCTTGCTAACAACATAGAGTTGGTCACAATTTGAAAACACAGCTAATGCCTTTACCTTATCGATTAATGATGTGCGTATGTAAACCATTTTGTGTAATATGTGTTAATGTTTCGATGTGCCCCTAATTGACGACTGGCTACAATGAAATCTGTGGTTTCGACACCTTAATTATTCTGTCCGCAAGTCAGTGAATTTCTGTAGTCTCGCCTGCCAATGATAACCAAATGAACTAGTGAAATATCCAGATGATGGTACGTGTCAATCCTTTTGTTAGACTGTCCCTTAGTGCGAGCCATCAACAAATCAGTGTCCCATCAACTCCTCCTGCATTCCCCTGAGCACCCTGTTCAAACGACTGCGCCATGAGACACTTTTCCCAACTATGATACAAACTCATCCCTGACAGACTTTAGCGATGATGACGAGTTGAGGGTGTAACGATTTTGTATCCTCCACAGGCTTGGTGTTCTCACTACACAAAAACATCCCATCAACACTTTCCTACGCTAGGGGTTAATGATGTCCTTCATTAAAATCGTTGTGAAATGTTATTATTTATGACTCGCTCTTGACAGCAGTGGATCCTGGCTGCTGGCCATCAAATCAAACAGGAGAAGGTGTTAGATCATTTGTAACCATCGGTTAGTGAGGAGTGGTGGCTCACATGCCCTAACGTGTACTAAATAAATAAAAAGGGTTTATTGCTGGGCTGTTGTATAAGACAACATTAGTTTACGCTATAGCACAGTCAAAACACTTCATGCTGGGTCCGAAGACCCCTTTAAACTGTCCAAAAATCCCTTTAATGTGACATGGCAGACACAACATAAATACATCCTTCATATGAACTGATCTCCCTTTGAGTGGATCAATGTTAAGAAAAAAAATTAAATAAAAGAAATCTGTATGTTTTCTCCAAAGTTTTCAGCTTCTACTAAATGTAATTACTGTGTCTGAAGACAAACGTGGTGACCTGGCTATAATCTAAACACTAACGTGGAATCAGAAGTTTCCAGATTAAGTTTGGAGCCGTTAACATTTGAAGAGACGTGCGGTGAGAGAGGTAGATGATGAGAGGTCTGGAATAAGTTGGTGACAGGACGGAGGGAGGGAGTATAAAAGGTCAGCTTGGAGGAGGAAGTCATGCAAAGAAGAATTTGATTCAATCACACAGGATATTTTACTACTCTTTTAATGGTAATTCTTTATGTAGTATATATTTCTACTTACTTAATATATATTTCTACTCATATTGTAATAATGCATGAGTAATTTTGCTCTAAACTGTGTAGAGCTTCACCGTGTCTCTGTTGTGCAAAAGACGAATTCTCCCTTGCCTGTTCACAAAGATCACTATGTGTTGTATGAAAATGTTCCAGCGCCAAGGCCTTTGGGCCGCTTGTTTTGGTTGCTGGACGTTTGTTTTTCATTATTGTTCCTATCAGTCTGAGACCAAAATGTCTGTAACATTGGCCACCTTTGCTCATTCTGTATAAAGAAAGTGTGTTCACTTTTTCCTTGGTTCTTCCTCACTGAGACATACGCATTCTGTTGTGATGATTGAACCTTCTCTGTGCAGAAAATAAATACTTAAAAAACAACCTGGTTTTCTGGTGTTATGTATTTCAGCATTAAAAGACTCACGCAAAGCGGGTATAGGAATATTTTCCACCACACTCTGGAGGTAGGTACTGTCCTTTTAAAAAAAGAATAATTCACATTTATTGATATAAATGTGTTGATTTAGGCCACACTGACAGGGAATGAAAGTGATAATAGTTTCTGGAAACTCGCAATAATAGGTTCAAGCTGAATTTGGTTTTAATTTGGCAAATTTGGTCGTTTATCATACATTAAAGATGCAGATACATTTTCCTCATGGAGATTGTTTTTGTACATAGAGTTAGAGGAATCAGAGCAGTTGTAAGTTACCAGGTCATCTCATATTGTAAACACAAATCAAGGTGTAGTGTGTTGAAGAGAGGATATGTTTTGTTTACATGCTCTTTATTACTATGTGACAGCTTTCAGAGCATCAGAACCAACGGAGCGTCTGATTTCACTTCACATGAATTATTCAGGGCTACAGCAAGGTTACTTCACAGACTCAGCGAGGGCAGCCGAGGTAACGTAGCCACCTTATTAATGACTCACTCCTGAAAGCAGTGGTTCCTGGCTGCTGGCCCGTAAGATCAAACAGGAGAAGGTGTGACGTTAGATGTAACCACAACATAGTTTTAGAGGAGTGGTGGCCGAGAGCTAGGGCACGCTCACATGCCCTAACGTGTACTAAATAAATAAAAATGGTTTATTGCAGGGCTGTTGTATAAGACAACATTAGTTTACGCTATAGCACAGTCAAAACACTTCATGCTGGGTCCGAAGACCCCTTTAAACTGTCCAAAAATCCCTTTAATGTGACATGGCAGACACAACATAAATACATCCTTCATATGAACTGATCTCCCTTTGAGTGGATCAATATTGAGAAAAAAAATGTAATAAAAGAAATCTGTATGTTTTCTCCAAAGTTTTCAGCTTCTACTAAATGTAATTACTTTGCCTGAACACAAACGTGGTGACCTGGCTATAATCTAAACACTAACGTGGAATCAGAAGTTTCCAGATTAAGTTTGGAGCCGTTAACATTTGAAGAGACGTGCGGTGAGAGAGGTAGATGAATGAGAGGTCTGGAATAAGTTGGTGACATGACGGAGGGAGGGAGTATAAAAGGTCAGCTTGGAGGAGGAAGTCATGCAAAGAAGAATTTGATTCAATCACACAGGACATTCTACTACTCTGGAGGTAGGTACTGTCTGTTTTTTAAAGAATAATTCACATTTATTGATATAAATGTGTTGAATTATGCCACACTGACAGGGAATGAAAGTGATAATAGTTTCTAGAAAATTGCAATAATAGGTTCAAGCTGAATTTGTTTATAATTTGGCAAATTTGGTCGTTTATCATACATTAAAGATGCAGATACATTTTCCTCATGGAGATTGTTTTTGTACATAGAGTTAGAGGAATCAAAGCAGTTGTAAGTTACCAGGTCATCTCATATTGTAAACACAAATCAAACAGGAGAAGGTGTTACCTGATGTGATAAAGGAACTTTGTTTTTCTCTCATTGTTCCTTCATGTCTTGTGACAGAATCTGTTTTTATTCTTCAAATCAGTGTTTTTGTGACCCGTTTCGCCATCTCCTCAGATCATGGCTGACTTTGACAAGGTGCTGGAGTGTTGGGGTCCGGTGGAGGCCGACTACGACACCTTTGGGAACCTGGTTCTGACCCGGTCAGTAGCTCTGACAAGATAAGATTACTCTTTCCTCTAGGTCGGGTGGTTTGCATTGAAAATGCAACGTAGGATGCTTTTATTTATTCACTCAACTGTCCAGTCATATTTTTTTATACGTTTTATTTCCCAGTGTGAGGACGTGACAGTTGTATCTACAACCCCTGGTGTGTGTTTACAGTTTATTCACAGAGCATCCAGACACCCAGAAGCTGTTCCCCAAGTTTGTCAGCATCCCCAAGGATGACCTGGCTGGTGACGCGAGGGTTTCTGCCCTCGGTGCAAGTGTGCTGAAGAATATGGGTAAGATGCTGAGGACCAAAGGCGAACACGCCGCCATCCTAAAACCTCTGGCCGAAACCCACGGCATCAAGTTCCAGGTCCCCATCGGTAACTTCAAGGTGAGGTCGATGCACACGGGGGGGGGGGGGGGGGGGGGGGGGGGGGTTGATCCTTCCTCCCACGTGCATTTCTTTGTGTCGCCCAAACCTGATTTCACAGTAAAGCACTTTTCTCCTCAGCTGATTGCAGAGGTCGTCGGTAAAGTCATGGGAGAGAAGGCAGGGCTGGATGCCGGCGGGCAGCAGGCCCTGAGGAAAGTGATGGCCGTCGTCTACGCTGACATGGAGGCAGAGTACAAGAAGCTGGGCATCAACGTCTGAAGTGGAAGTCACACAAAGTCATAGCAGGGTCGGATGATAGAGAAGAAAATGTTCCACCTGTAAGATTTTCTTTTTTTTTTAAAAATGTGTTTGATATTCTGTAACCATACATCAACTTCAAATGCAATGAAAGGATATCCATTACAGCACCACCAAGAATGACTGCCTTATACTGTTTACTGCTATTGTGTTAAAGATCATAGGAAACATAGTCTTGCATTGTGCATGTTTTTGTTTCAGTTAAATGAGATTGATCTTTTCCAGGATTCTTGACTAACAACAATTTGTCAACCCTCATGAAATATTACCAATAAAATAAACTCTATGGCACTACTCTGCTCATTCATTTTTAGTCCCATTTCCAAGTTGATGAGTCTGTTATTTGTCACCTCCTGTGTCTTTGATGCTGAGGGTAATAGAGCTGTAAATTGGTCCTGTTAAAATGAATTGCTGCTCATTAGAAAATAATAAAGTACGAGGGGACGTATGTCTTTTGTCAAATCTGACAGATAGGAATCAGGTTAAGCATCAAGTGTTCTGGACACGCACAAACAAATACACACACAAGTTAAAAAAAACAAACACTTGAACACATCACACAGCAATGGCCCCAGAGACCCTCGTGCACAGAATTACCTTTAGTCAGTTAGATGCAATGTGGACATGGCCTCTGCTTCTTTAAACCGCTCATCTTTTTGGTGATAATACAATATGAAGCCATTGAATGTGAGGTTGCTTGTAACCCACGGTCACAGATGACGCGAGTCTATTCATTTTGTCAATTAGTTGAGTATTTAAGGACAAATCAAACAAACACACAGACACAAAACACTTCAATTAACAGGTCTATGGAGGACAGAATATGACTTAAGTATAAATAAATAAATTAATAAATGCATTAATAAATGTATATTAAAATACAGGAATAATAAATAAATGCTTAAATAAATGTTTGAATACAGAAATAAATGAATTAAAGAATAATTAAAAGCTGAAATAAATACTGAAATAAATAAATGCTGAAATTAATAAATAAAAGTAGAAATAAATGCTGAAATAAATATGGAAATAAATGAATTAATGTATAGATATATACATATCATATACTTATTTCTACATTTAAACAAAGAGGACGGCTCACGTGTGTTCAGCCCAGAGTAATACATTTACACAGAAACATTAAGGGTTAAAGATGGAACAAAAAATAAACATGAAATCAGAAGATATTTATTTATTTATTCATCAAATATTTGATTTATATGAAATGACTTCTCATCTTGTGAGTAAAGAGCCTGGAAGACGTTCAAATCAGGGAGTTCAAAGTATAAAATAAATACCCACAATTATACATCATATTTGTTGTCATTTTCATGATAAACGTGATATGTTGCAGCAAAGTGCTGTCCCATTCATATTTACACCATCTCAACCCAGGTGAAAAATAAAAATGCTAAGTATATTTAACCTTAGCATACTTGAGTATACTCGAGTATACTTGAAGCCCTACTAATCATCAGTATACTTAAAGAGTGCTATTTTGGAACAACTTATTTTGTACTTAATATACTTTAGTTGTGATTAAATAGTAGTTATGGATAATTTGAAGTGTATTTGGTATATTGCTAAATTGGAACAACTTAATGTATACTTATTACAATATAAGTATATGACTGTGTATGTACTAATATACATGCTGATAGCTAACTTAAATTACACTTTTTTTGTGTTTTAAGTATATTTGAAATATATTATGAGTGTTTTACAAATATGTAAACATTACAATATAAATATATTTATATTGTGCTGATACTACACCAAAAGTTATACTTTTGGCTTATTCCAATTACTAAGAAAGCACTTTCTTATTACTTTGTACACTACATACTATTATACATTACAATATTACAAATGTATTACCAGTATCCTAAATGCTGAATGAACTTCCCAGATAGTAATCAAAAACACTTTATTGAATTTCAAATAGCCATCCATCCATCCAGTTTCCTCCGCTTATCCGGGGTCGCGGTGGCAGCAGGCTGACCCAGACTTCCCTCTCACCCGCAACATTTACCAGCTCATACTGGGGGATCCCGAGGCGTTCCCAGGCCAGCTGAGAGATATAATCCCTCCAGAGTGTTCTGGGTCTTACCCGGGGTCTCCTCCCAGTTGGACGTGCCTGGAAAACCTCCAGTGGGAGGCGTCCAGGAGGCATAGATGCCCGAACCACCTCAGCTGACTCCTTTCGACGCGAATTTCAAATATATTTGATTATATTATATATATAATATATTTATAATAGTACATTGAAAATACACTAACCAGAATTGTAGTATTTGCGAATATATATAAAATGTACTAACATTGTACTTCTAACAATTTAAAACACACTGTCAAATAATTGCAATATAGTGCATTTATGAGAAAGAAAAGAAAAATATACTGAACAGAGAGCAAAACATTTTAAGTGTACATGGTATTACTAAACAAAACAGAATGTTTCAGATTAAAACACAGAACACTGAACCATCCCAAAAATTGCACCGCTGCTGACTCTTGCTCTCTAAATAGAAACAGAAACATGTTCCTTTCTTTTGGTTGAACTGCTTGTTGTTACATTTCCTTCTGATGACCGCTCGCACGTCCGAGGCACTCGTCTGCGCAAACTCTTGAATAACAGCATCTGTTAAGAGAAGAGACGAGAGATGATGTCACACAGCATATTCATACAACATTTTCTTCTATTTTGACTACAAAGGAAAGCCTGTTGAACCAATATTATTTTTTGAACAGTAAATCAGGATTAACATTGAGGAACTATATCAATAGGATATGCCAATATTCCTACCAGTGCAGGTCAAAAATATATATTTCATCACTGGTGGTGTGTTTACCACGAAAATGTGATCCTGCTGCTTTATAAATCACAGAAGCTTTAAATTGTCTACATACGACTCAAGACAATGACCTACCTGTTATGGCCTGCACTTTGGCAACGTCCAGTTGTCTTTTAGCAGGTCCCACTTTCCCAGACTTCCCAGTCAGGGTGGACAGTGCACAGACCTCCTTTGTGAACACCAGGGCAGCCAGCTCCTGGCAAAAAAGGGTCATGCGTGATCGATTAAGCCGCAGGAAAGCCCTCTTGGAAACTGTCACTGTGCTGCCAGCCAAGGTGTGCTGTATATGAGAGAATCAATGGAACACATTAATATACAGTTGGAAGATCTCTACCTACCTATTAGGAATTAATAGACGTTATTCAATTATGAATACAATGTGCTTCATTATTTAAAACAATGCTAGTAGTCTGTACATCCCTCTATGGAGCGGTACCACCAGTGGTGTGGAGGTTCCCACTCTCTACTAATTCACATGACTGACGTGTGACCAGCGTCGGAAATACACGACGGCAAAGGGCAAAACTGCCCCTAAGAAATATAATTTTGCCCCTGATATCACTAGGAGAGGGGCAAAAAATGCCCCCATAATTTCCTCTAATAATAATGATAATTTAATGAACTTGTCAAAAACATCGGAGCGCTTCTTAATCAGACCTGTGACTGCACACAATAAAGTGTAAGTAAATGATTAAGAACGTATTTAGATGTACATTATTTATTACTATGTTAATATATGCTTTGTAAAACACGTATTAATACTGCAATTCATGATTAATTCATGATTAATTTAGGTAGTTACTAGTCGTTAGTAAAGTGTTTTGCGTGACCTCATC
Organism: Pholis gunnellus; assembly: GCF_910591455.1. Taxonomy (NCBI): domain Eukaryota; kingdom Metazoa; phylum Chordata; class Actinopteri; order Perciformes; family Pholidae; genus Pholis; species Pholis gunnellus. The sequence goes on from NC_136531.1 coordinate 23,055,033, forward strand.
TAAAGTGAGGACTATTTATGCCTTACAAAGCATTTATAAATGACATTGAAAGGCCATCAGTGCTTCAAAACCCATAATTTGTCAACAGAAAAGGCAAATAGACACAACACAGTGTCTTTGTTTGTTTGTTTCTTACATGAATGAATGGCTAAGAGGTTTGTATTTAACAGTATATTGTTTGCATCTTGCAAGAAATATTGATATGTTCTTGATCACTTTGTGAACCCTACTTTTTTAGTGAGTACACGTTAGGGCATGCGAGCGTACCTAGCTCTCGGCCACCACTCCTCACTAAAACTATGTTGTGGTTACAACTAATCTCCAACACAGTTGTTAATCACTGCTCATGAAGCTTGGGAACTCCAATTAAACTGTCTACCTTGGCAGCGCTGTTCAAATATGAATTAAGATTTTGTTAGAGCATTGCTTATGTCACACCTCAAATGTCTGTGGAAGCATATTTTAGTGTTTTAGTGTTGGTTTAAAGAGTACTGAATGGTTAAGGGCCTAAATACATTTCTGACCTGCTGCAATGTTATGAATCATAAGAGGAAAGACTTTTAATTTCACTATTAATTCATATCTCGTACTGCTGTAACTTTTATTTTATGGTTTTAACTCTTTATTCAGTTGTATCTTTTATTTTATTCTACTTTTTTAAAGCACTACTTGTATCTTTATAATTTCTTGCATCTTTTTATATGGTTGCTTTGTTTAATGCCTTTTTAAATCTCTCTTGTTTGTTCAACACAGTTTCCGACACTCTTTCTGTTTTTATTTAACAAACTTATAGTGCCATGCCCTGCTTCTATGTGTTCTCTTCTTGCTGTTGTATACAGTATTCTCACTGGACGTGTCAGAAAGTTGATGAACTGTGAACACCGTGGCAGTAAAAGCCATGGTCAATGAAAAACCACTGCAGGTTTTCGTGTGAAAAGTAAGCCCCGCCTCTTCTTAAAGATGATTGGTCCAGACACGAACTCCCCTTTTATCCAATAGCATCTTTAGCTAGCATCACGTGGGCTTTCAACACCCGGAAATACCGGTGTTGACCTCGAAAAAGGCTGAAACCGTGTTAAAGTTCCAAGTTTAAAGATATTTACCCACTCGTATAGATTTTATTTAAATCGTTTCTTCCGCGGAGGTGTTCTCCAACATGTTGCAGGCTTTGAAGGGCGTCAGACACCTGTATTCCAGTGCTATGAAACAAACAGGTAACCAACATATCTGTCTGCATAGAGAAACTTAGGAGTGTTTGTTAGCTAACAGACGTTTTTAAAACCATGACTGTTACTGAAAATAGGAAATGTTTTGCAAAGTTTTAATAATGTTTGAGTATGAGCTGCTGACTGAGGCAACTTCACCACGGTCCAGTACAAGGTTACAGCAAGGTTCATTTCATGTCCTAGTTCAACAGGGTTAGGCAACGAAATGCAGTTTGGGATTCCATTTTGCTGCAAAAAAACACATAAAAACACATAAAACCCCAAAAACTAAGTTATATTTTGAGAATGAGTTGATGAGTCTCCCATCCAGAAGAAAGAAGCTGCTCAGTCGTCGCCTTTTAATATCCACTGGGCTCTTTGCAGGAACCTCTTTTTCGGTAGATGGGTACCCGTTGTGTTCTGGGCGGTTTAAATCTCTCTCTGAAGAGCCCTCCTGTCCCGGTGTCACGTCCCTACTGGTTTTTGAACCTACTGGTTTCCCTTCCGTGCGTGTGTTGTGTTCGCTTAAAAGCAGCAACTGTTTTCTGCCTCTGTCGCCTGATTCGTCACACATTCACAAACATATTGCTGGAGATCTATATACCACATCTCATATCAATTGCAGGGATTACGATTGTATAAGTGAGCACTACATCACAGCCACGTATGAAGAAATACATTGAAGAAAATAAATTTATGGAAAGATCACAACAACCTGGATTCGAACCCTGTCCAGCAAAATAGTGAAACTCCCCGTGGTGGTCATGCTTCGCACTCCGCCACTTGAGCTTAATAGTTTGATCGACATTCATTAATTTATTCATTAAGTCACACCTCGTCGGTGCCCAGGAAACGTTTTGGTTTAGGGTGAACTGAAACAACTGGTTACCTGGGGGCGTATCTTCGAACACTTCCAAATGTATCAATGCTTTTCAAATGTTCACGCCCAGGTTTTCCTAAATTATATTCGGACTATTATAATATTAAAAATACTGATGATAAACTTTTATTACACAAGTTAAAAAAGTGCATCACAGACGTACAATCCGAAAATACACAGCGTGCACCTTACTTCTGGGTGTCGGAATGGGAGCCACTGTATTTCACTATAACGTTACAAGACACATACAATATGTAGAATGACCCTGTAAATCACTACGTCCATTTCTTCATTGTTTTGTGGATAGAACATTACTGATATTTCATTCTTCCTGTATAGCTTAGTGTTCGCAAAGGAGTATTTTCACAGTATCTTACTTAAAAAGGCAGTTAAACTGGGTTCGAAATGAATGTAGGTAGCAGGCTACTTTGCTTGCGGAATAGTCAGATGTACTAAAAAGAAGAAGAAAGACTCTGCATTTGTGTTGTGCTGTTATGCAGAAAATTAATCAACAATCCCGATATTCGATGATGAATGGATTTAGTGATCTCTGAAGCAAAAATGCAAAACATCCGGTGGTTCCAGCTTCTCCGAATGAGTGTCTGCTTCATGTCTTATACTATTGGAAATTGAATATCTTTCTGTTTGGACTGTCGGTTGAACATAGAAAGAGGTTTCAGCTGGTCATAGGCATAACTAAACAAGACTGTTTAATGTCCAGGTTCAGAGCTCTCTATACCAGTACCATGGGGAGAGATCAGAGGGAAAGTCTGGGGTCCTGATCACGGTCGTCCTGTGCTGTGCCTGCACGGCTGGGCTGACAACTGTGGCACGTTCAACACTCTCATTCCCCTTCTACCCAAAGGTAATTGTTGTTCATGTAAAACGTACTCGCATCTTTGTCTTATTCATTTATTATATATATATATATATATATATATATATATATATATATAATAAATGAATATATATATATATATAATAAATGAATATATATATATATATAATAAATGAATATATATATATATATATATATATATATATATATATATATATATATATATAATAAATGAATAAGACAAACGCATTCTGCAGGTAGAAATCGACCCTGCACTTATAAACAGAACACACACAGTAGATATACTCAATGCAGTTTGTTAAACAGGTACCAGGCTACAGAGAGAAAACACCTCTACTCTGACAGTGATGACAACTGTGTCTTTATTAGTTATTAGTATTATTAGTTACTATTATTAAGTACAGTGATCATGTGAACAGACACAAACTTCTCAAAAGTCTCTCCAGCTGTTAAAGCCGACCGACAGCTGATCCAGCTGTGATCAGCTGATCCTCTGTCATCAGAAACAGACGTCGCTTCATGTGACGCTTCTGAAGAAAGCACGTCTCATTTCTCTTTAAACATATTTCCTCGTTTCCTCTCTCCTCGCATGGTTTCCTTGCGTCTCGCCATGCGTTCCTGGTGGGAGGAGCTAAGACGCAAGGAAAAGACGCAAGTGAGGGAAACGGGGATGCAATTAGGAGACTTGAGATATACCGTGTGTTTTCTGAATGAGGGCTGTCTTTTACAAAGCCATCCAGCTCACACAGGTTTATGGTGTTTGGCTAATTGCATCAGTGTGTCCTTTAGCAGATCAGTGTAGTGGGTAGAGTTTGCATGATGGGTGGTCAATACTGGTTTCCTCACAATAAGCAGCTCACTGGTGCCTTGGGGACTTGCATTTGGGCATTTTTCCTACATTATGGGCATATTCTTCTGTCAAATCCAATTATAACTTTCTAAAATATTGAACCTTCTTCATAGCTTAGTAAACGTCTGATTGGGACATTAGTGTGTGCGACGGAAGGTTCAGAGCGAGAGTGCAGCTTTAAAATCTTCATTAGTAATTATCTCTAACTTACTCTATTTTCCGCAATGTTCACTCTTCATCTATCATTTTAGGTCAACGTGAAGAAAAAGGTGTGCTCCATCATACACTGTAGCTATGGAAGCAAACAGACTCGCACATTTGACCCCGTAAGTCTGAAAGTGACAGCAGTGCCCAGGAGCTGCCGGGGCAACAGCGTTTATTTAAAAAGAAAATACGTCGATTTTAAAGTCACTCCTGTTATTTACGTTTCTCGACAGAAGCAAAGAAGCCCTCCGGTTTGACCAACTTTCCTCCTGACAAAACGCTCTCCTGATAATTGAGCTTGGTTACTTTTCTTTTCTAATTCTTTGCCCATATTTGCTTCAGAACATTTAGGTTTTTTTAGTTTAATATAGGTAATTGTTTGCTTAAAGAGATATGCAATAGTCGCTCAGTTCTCCTCCCTGTCCGTCCTCTCAGAGTGCAGATACGTGGCGGTGGATATGCCGGGTCACGGCTTGTCGTCGCATCGTCATCCCGGAGTCTTCTACTCTTTTCCTGAGTACTTGATGGACGTACGCAGAGTCGTTGACGGTGAGTGAGTTCACAAAATTGCACAACACGATTTCCTAGAAATGCATTGTGCCCTGGGGCTGTGTGGTGATTCATTATCTTTCAATAGAAACATAACTCTTATATGTCAGTCGAGGGAGACAACGAGCTGGCGGCCAAAAAGAAAAATGTATTTGTCTCGCCAAAAAAAAAAAGTCTCACAGCAGATTACAGCACCAACTGTCGTGAGCCCGTCAACAACGAACTTCCTTTGGCTCCCCGCTGCCAACTGAAAAGGGTATTTGTAAGGCCCCAGTCACACCGGCACAGGTGCTGCTCATCCGGCTGACGAGCCTCCAATCACCACCTGCAACACAGGAAACACAACGGGGCACCCAGTGCATGATAGGAGGAGGGTCGTCACAAACATGTCAACCAAAATGAAGGATTCTGGGCAGATTTGAATTATAAACAGAGTTTTTTTGGTTATTGAATGGTCTTTCTTTTACAAATTTGAAGAGTTTTGTTTACAGTTTTTTTTTTTTTTTTTATAGCAGATGACAAAAATGACAACCAATACACCTTTACCCTCTGAGGACGGGTTACTATTGTGATATATTCTAATATACCACCCAGCTCTAGTCCTTCTGGATAGCACTGACGTTGTCTCTGAACTATAAACAGCCTGAGTGTTCTGTGGTGAGATACTGAACCTGGTTGATGATCTGTGAAATGACTCCCACAGCTCTGCACTGGAGCCACTTCTCCATCATAGGCCACAGTATGGGTGAGTGCAGCGTAACAGCAGAATGGGAGCATTTAAAATGTTAATGTTATGTTATATTTACAGTATAAAAAGTCAATCTTTATTTCAGGTGGTAACGTTGCTGGAATGGTAAGTGACAGTGTCATGGCATGCTACTATTTTCACAGTACACATATACTGACTCTGTAGAGAGTATTTTGCTGTACCGTGTGGTATTTGGTCTGTTATGTCCACAGTTCAGTGCACTGTATCCTGAGATGGTGGATTCTGTCGTACTGCTGGACTCTTACGGATTCTTACCTGCTGATCAGGTACTTTCAGTTATTAGACTTCGGTTTCCTCAAAGCTGTAATTTGTTGCTTAGTTAAGAGTGAGGGAAAATACAATGTACTTTGAAGTTGTGTTGCAAAATATCCTATTTTTTATTTCCACCAGGTTTCACAACGGTCCTCCCACATGTTGAAAATTCATTGTTGGTCTTTCACTATAGAAGTAATTGTTAACTTCAAATATTTTTATTTTATTTCACATTTAACACCAAACTGTGTTCAGCTACCAGTCACAAAAACCTGAAGCCGAGCACGGACAGATTTAATAGAAGTGGACATTTCTTTTTGTTATTTGAACAGGGTAAACGCACAGAGAATATTAACGTTGTATATAATATGGACAGATTTAATGTACCAGGCTTTAGCAAATTGCCATTTTCCGCCCGTAGAATAGTGAAATAGTGAGCAAGGAAGTTTGCTGTGTGAGTATCCAGAGTTTCGTTTGAAAATGTGTAGATGTTTTTAGTTCTGTTGGGAGATTATTCCGTTGTTTTATGGCGATAAAAGAGACGGATGACTTTCCAAGGGAGGTCTTGTGTTTTGGAATTCTGCAGTCCCCCCTTTAGTGATTCATTGATCTATGCATTTTATACCACATATCCAGGTTGCATTCTCTTAGTTGATTATGTCATCGTTAATTATTGTTATATGCGGCAAAGAATTACAGAAAATGATCAACAATTCTCGGTCATATCATCCACGCCGGCTTTCCATCATGCTTAGCCTCGTATGATCACGAAACGGGTCTTAAACATCTTATCAAAAATGCTCTGTAAAAAGTCTTAAATTGAACTGGCACCACTCCACTAAACATGTAGAGCAGCAGCTACGGAGGAGAAGGAAAGACGAGTTGCTCAGAGTTCAAATGTATTGTTGAAATAAAAACAGCTTTTGTTCATATAATGTAATTGCCTCACCCCATAATATTTCTCTGTGAAGAGCTGCGCTGTCCCGCATCATTGAAGTCTTTTTTTTTTTTTTTTTTCTTGCAGAAGGAAGTGTTTGAAAGGATGAGGCAGGGGATGGATGAGATGTTCCAGTTTGAAAAGCTGTCGGAGGAGAAGAAGAGCAGAGTTTACACTTATGAAAACGCAGTCGAGAGGTGTTACATCTTTCCTGTTCACGTTGTTTTAAACAGACGTCCGATCATCCAGTCATGGTTGTACAAGTGTTTTTCTTAAAGCCTTTGTTATTTTCTTTCAGGCTGTCGGCTGCAAACCCGTCTCTGTCTGAGCGGTCAGTGCGCATCCTTTTAGAGCGAGGTCTAGTTCAAGTTGAAGGAGGTACGCCTTCACATTCCTCCTCTGGAATGTCTGTTGTGGGCGCTCATCTTGGAACAAACTTAGTTTACTTTGAATACGTTGTCATTCCCATGCTGATAATAGAATGTATTTATCTCTTGCAGGTATGGCGTTTACCCGAGACTTTCGTATTAATCTGGTAGGTTTTTGCTGAACTGCACCACTGCGCTTTATTCTTTTATATCTCTCCCACGGGTGTCGTACGCAGCCTTCAAAATTCATGTGCAGCATCGCACATTGTGTTGTTTTCTCCTTTTTGCTTTCAGAAAAATATAGTGCGCATCAGTTTGGAGCAAAGTCTGCAGCTGCAGTCTGAGATAAAAGCCCCTATTCTAGTTGTTCTGTAAGTAATTCCTCCACCCCCGATTCTTCATTACATGTGCTAATCTCAGTGCAGTACTAGGAAAAACATACATGCTATCTTTGTCTTCTCTTTCTTCTTTGTCTTTCCAGAGCAGAGGACGGCTTTGAGAAATTATTTGTTGAACAGGATAAGAAAAAATCTGCATCAGCAATTATCCAGGGCTACAGGGACAGAAACGTGAGTGCATCTTTACAGCGTGTTTGTGTAAAGTAAGGTACGCTCGCATCTTCGTGTTTATTTTTAGCTGTTAAGCCTGTGTGTGTAATTGTGCTTACAGTAGAGAGACAGACAGACAGACTGATGCAAAAGTGGCTGCGTAGTTCAAGCTCAATATCTCCAGAGGCAGCAAAAATCTTTCTTGCTGGGAACGTCAACGCTGACCTACATACTGGCGCTTGGTCAACAGAGAACAGAACTAAACTTCTCTTTCCAAGTCAGCTGGTGATAGAAACACATTCAGCTGCTGTGAAATAAAAGAGAAGCTCGGTATGTCAGAATGATGATGATGATTTTTAAAGCAAGCTATAATCCTATATATCCTCATAGTCGCTCGCAGTGAATCATCACCTGAATCTGCGGCTCCCCTCAGCTTTACTGAGCTTTCATAGAGTCTTTCAGCTCATTGTTTAGCTGTTGCAACTGTTCTGGTTCACTCTCACTGCTCTTATAGTGTCGCTTTCAGCTGCAGCAGGCAGTTTTTAGTAAAAACGCATTTGCTATAGAGAGCTTTTTCCCTCAGGAAGCGGTCGAGACCAAAAACGGAGCTAAAAGAGAGAGAATATTGGACTTGGATTGATCATCTGACCAGAAACACGACTCCAAATTAATGCTAATGTTGCTCCATAACTGCTGGATGTGTGAATAACCAACTGTTTGACATGTTTGCCATATCAACAACGTTGTGTTCACAACTTGTTTCTGCTGCCCCCAGGTGGCCAGAAGAAAACAGTTACTGCAGGTTAAACTGTGACACTCAAATCCCTCGTCTAATATTCCCCGACTCTTTCTTTCAGCACACGTTGGTGACCGTACCAGGCGATCATCACATCCACCTGAATGACCCTGAAGTCGTTGCTGCACTTGTGTCTGACTTCCTGCAGACCAAAGTGTTGACACAGCCAGCCAGACCAGACGAGGAACAGACCTCGAAGTTATAGCGAACACCAAAACGTCACGTTACGCAGCTGATTGGAACAACTTTTTAAAATGTGTTTGTATTCATACTGTGCTGTTAACACTCACCTTGGTGCTTTAACCTGGACTCCTAAATGATTTTATGTATTTTAATAGATATTGATGGAGTGCTAACAGAGCAGTGATTCATGCAGTTAAACAGAAATGATACTTCTGTAACACAGCACAAACCATCAGGGTTCCCACGGTACCTGGAAACCATGGAAAACATGGAATTTATTTTTTCATTTTCCAGGTTTGGAAAAGTCATGGAAACTGAGCAAAAGTGAACACTTACATGGAAATTGAAACAGTTGTCCTGGAAAATTGTATTGGATGATGTGTAAAATAGTAATAAAATGAAACTATTGAGCACAGAATTAAGATGAGTTTATAAAAACCCTTTACATGTGAACAGCTTTTACTGTAGATATAAATGGATGATCCCATGTTGTAGAGCATGCTCTTGGCATCCTATCTGGAATATTGGATGTTGGAATTTGATGCAGGCAACCTGGTGATATGGACTTTAAAAGTATAGTTTCGGATTGGTGGACTTCGGGAATAATAAACGAGAAACGTTACTCGCGATCTCAATAGAAGGGTCAAATACATGCATTTCCCAGCCAACACGGGAGCCTTGACATTTACAGTGAAACTTGTTATGCAAGTTTATCCTCAAATGTAAGTAGCTGTGTTTTAACTGTGTGGTAAACCTGGGTCTACCACACTAGGTGTCCTAGGGGGTTGTGTGTGTGAGGGGAGGGGGGCGCGGATGGGGGCGGAAAGCTTAAGGGGCCTATAGATCATCACTTAATATGGTACCTGGAAAATCAGGAGGTAGCATGGAATTTTTTTTCAAGGCAAGTGTGGGAACCCTGACCATGTTTGGCTGCTGATGGCATGGTACAGTACGAGATATGATCTTCTTAACAGTACTCCACCCATTTATCACTGTTGGACTCACGATGGACAGTTAAAAAATAAATAAATAAAAGGATCAAAATCAATGCAGCAGAAGCAGTTATTGTCTTTTATATTCCACGCATTCTTCTCCCTTGTCAAAACTGGGCGCCTCCATTACCCACAATGCAACTCAACCACAGACCGTACTTTTTGTGGAATGCTAACTTTGCCAGTAGAACTAATAGTAGAGATGACAATGGAGGGAATTTAGTCAATTGGAGGTGTCATGAACTAAAGTTTTGGACGGGCACATTTTAAAGGTACAGTGTGAAGGGTTTGGCACCATCTAGCGGTGAGGTTGCAGATTGCAACCAACTGAAACTCCTCCCCCGTGTGCCAAGCCTGTAGGAGAACTACAGTGGCCGACGTGGTATGTAAATGTCTCAATTTAGAGCCAGTGTTTGGTTTGTCCGTTCTGGGCTACTGTAGAAACAAGGCGGCCGGCTCAGTGAAGAGGACCTGCTTTGAATGTCAGTATAAATGGCTCGTTTTAAAGTAAAGAAAGCACAACCATTCTTATTTTCAGGTGATTATACACTATAGAACACATACTCAATGGGAAAGTGCTTCAATTAAAATACATATGACCCCAATAACTCAACTCAGGTGCCGCTTACTAGAATTCCTCTGCCATAATCAATATTTTTATGATAATGTAGGAAGTGTGGAAATCATAAACCTTGTTGCACCACTGAACTCTTTTCTCAGCCCGGTGTCTTCCTGCTGCCCTGCTACAGACTGCTGAGTATCAGCAGAAAACAGTTCTATCATCTTGTAGCTTCTGCCTTTGAGGATTATTTTAAATGCACCGTGGCGGGCCAGGTGTCTTAGAAGTCTGCTGCCTGCTGTTAATATTTTAGCAGTTGCACAGTTTCTCTGAAGTGTGTGTGTGTGTGTGTGTGTGTGTGTGTGTGTGTGTGTGTGTGTGTGTGTGTGTGTGTGTGTGTGCGCGCGTGCGTGTATAATCTCTAAAATCAGTGCGCTGTGGGAAGACAGAGTACCCATGAGTGCCACGGTGGGAGCAGAGGATGAATCTGGACTCGACAAGTATTTGTTTACAGCCTGTCTTCGGTAATACAGCCTTTAATCTATAATAAAGATGGCTTTTATTTTGAAGGATTATCTGCTGGATATCCACGGAACTGCAGTCTTTGGCATTATTTTAAAGAGTAACTGCACATTTGAATGTGTTTTTTAAAAGTGATAAACTAAATGTTATGGCTGTGCTGTGATGAAACAATCACCAGTGCTGGTGTTAATAACAGTTATTACCAAATGTATATTTCCGGCATTATTACATGCAAAAAAACATCTGCCACTGTTTTAAATCAGCCCTAATCTTGCAAGAATAATTCTGACATAAGCTGCGTTCCAAATCGCATACTTTTCGAATTTAATGCAACTGCCCTTACAAAGTGCGTACTGTTGCATGTAGTGTGCATTTGATTGGGACATACTGCTTCCTCATATGGCACCTTGAACTTGAATCTCTTACTTATATATCCACTGGTATATAAACCATGCTGGATTGGGACATACTTCATATTTTTCTGGCATACTAAATAGTATGGTAACATTGGAACGCTCAGATAGTCCACGAGACTGATCTATTTCACTATTTTCAATAGTTAATAATGTTAACTTTCTCCAATCAGACCCCCTCCTCACCTCTCCCCACAGCGTGAGGGGGAGGGACCGGGCCACTGGGGTAAATATTTACCTACAAATGTTGTTGTTGCACAGTTTTCTTTTTTCTCTCAAATAGTCAACATTTTTGATTCTCTTGATGTAGTTGTTTGAAAGCTGTTAAGCTGCGGACAGTTATTGAAACTCGATATGTAAAATACATAATTGGAGCACAGAACTTTTTAGGAGAGGGAAAACAATGTTGTCTTTGAGAAGAATTGTTTTGTATCTGTAGCTATTTTGTAGCAATTTCACTTTCACCACGAAAATAACCCACATTAAATGATGAAGGGGCGCCTTAAGAAAAGTTTGAGTCTTGATTCACCTGTGGAATTTAAACAAACCGTTTTCTCTGTTCATCAGTATTGAATACTGACCGTTAAAACAAAGCATCACATAGATACGTCATGTGGTTAATATCTCTCCATTGACTTCACAGAGTTAAAATCACAAGGGATCAGTGAAGAAAGTGTATAATTGAAGCAGGAACTTTCCTACTTTGTGTACTGAATATATAGTCAAACCATTTTGGATTGAGGCTTTTAGAAGTTCTTGGTTGATAGTTTGGTTCAGCAAGTCCCTTTGACTACTAGTTTATGTTTAGCCTAGAGAGGAGAGATGTCACACACTAAATATATCAAAACGTGCATCTTCTGGCTGCCTGAATGAATGATCGCAAGTCTAATGCATTTGATAATAGTAAAAACCTCCTGATTCAAAAGACTTGGTTAATACAATGACAGAGATACTGTTTCTCAAAGTCCATTGGTAGTTTGGAAGATGGATCTTTCATTGGGGGAAATAGCTACAGGTGAAAACACTGAGCATCAGGCGCTGCCTGAAAAACCGTACTGAGGGACCAAAAACACAAACGGACCAAGAGGACGCGGAAGTTACTTTGGACCGGGGGCGGGACGTGTTCAGGGCTCCGGTTCATGTGGGGAAATACGAGCACTGCTGCAAACTTTACACGGCTAACTGCAATGTCTGAAGAAGGTAACAAAGTCAGACTATGCATACATTCATAAATGTCACGTGACAACCGTTAACAAGAACAGCTATGCACTTGTTGACTAAAGTTGTGTGTCTTTAGCATCTAAACAGCACCTTTCTTTTGCTCATATAGGCCTGTAATGATGCTGTTCATTTATGTTTTCACTTGTCTGTCAGATATGTGTGTATGGGCTGCAGACTTTAGTGTCATAAGTGTAGTTCACTTCTGTGGGATGATTTTTTTTATTCATCGATCAAATGTTACTGATTGTCTGATATACAATAATAATATAAATAGTCGTGTTGATGTTAACAGTTTGAGCTGTTCACTGCTGTAGTAGCTGATCTGTGTATTGTGTCCAGTGTGTTCGGATCTCTCCGTCCCGGTCCCATGGGGACACATCAGAGGGAGAGTCTGGGGTCCTGATCACGGTCGTCCCGTGCTGTGCCTGCACGGCTGGGCTGACAACTGTGGTGCATTCAACACCCTCATTCCCCTTCTACCCAAAGGTAAACTGTGGCTCGTGGGTAAAGGGTGACACTTTATTTCATTTTGTGCGGTCTGTAATTGTCTAATAATTCTCCTGGACTTTTCCTGGAGAGAGCCTCGCAATTTAATTAGGCCCAGATTTGGGTCAAATGAAGTTCTTTGGATCAATTCCCTTTTTTAAGTTAAGTTAAGTTATTTTTAAAAAATCAGTTTCTCATAGAAAGTTGTCCCAGTAATTAAGTTAACATAGTAACGGCAAAAAGGTCACATTCACAACAGCTAGCCTCACGGTAATTCAACGGTTACAGAATGCTACGTTAGCCACACGTTAGCTCAAGACAGGGTGGCTAACTCGGTTAGCAGTAAACTGATGATAGAAGAACTAAATTCTACCAAATTATTTAATAGACAATCACACAAGTACGTACAAACAACAGCTTTTGAGGAGTAGTTAAAAAAGGTCCCTCAATTGTTTAGTATGGTGAACAATGTAATTTAAACTGATATGGAACTGTGCTAGCAGCTGCTCAGTCCGTGCAGATCAGGTCAGCTGTACATGCACGCATACATTTCATGGAAAATAAAGTTTACAATGATAAATTAATGATTAATTTCCTTTAACTCTGAGCTGAAGTGGAGCTGTTGGTTCACAACATAAACTCAACTGAGCTCGTTGAACTCTCAGAACGTTATGGCTGTAATTCCCTTTAATCAGTAGGCTGCCAAGTTAGTGATCTCTTTCCAGGAAGCTTCCTTGGAATTATAAATTTTAACGTAAAAAAATTGTAATGTTTGGGATTTGGTGTCAATTCCCCCGAGTTTGTTGCGTGAATATTTCACATATCTCCTCTCTGTCCGTCCTCTCAGAGTGCAGATACGTGGCGCTGGATCTGTCGGGTCACGGTCTGTCATCTCATCGTCCTCCTGGAGATTTCTACTCCTATCCTGCATACGTGGCGGATATACGCAGAGTCGCTGATGGTGTGTGTTTGTGAACTCATAATGCTGTGCAATAGTATTGTCCCAAACATCAGTTTAAGTTTAATGCATAAAAGTAAACCCCAGAAGGACTTATGGCAACTACAAAAACTACCTCGGTGTTCTGTGACAAGATACCGAACCTGGTTGATGATCTGTGAAATTAACTCCCGCAGCTCTGCAGCTGAGGAAATTCTCCATCATAAGCCACAGTATGGGTGAGTGCAGCTTAACGACAGAATTTATCTTAATCTGTAATGCTGTGCTACAAAATCATAGAAAGTGCAAATCACGTGCAGCTTCTTTTTATTCACAGGTGCTGAAATCGCTGCATTGGTGAGCGTCGTTGTCTTATCTATTTCCTCACTAAATATACAGAGACTGCTTTGCTGTGGGGGGGGGGGGGGGGGGGGGGGGGGGGTTTGCATGTGGTATCATCATATGGTTCAAATTGTGTCTTCCACAGTTCAGTGCGCTGTACCCCGAGATGGTGGACGCTCTCGTGCTTCTGGACTCTTACGCATTCCTACCTACAGATTCAGTACGACTCATTCTGACTCCCCGGGTTACACTCTCTGTGAAGCTTTAGTGGTTTGTGTGGTTGAATGCACGACCGGGACAACCTGATCAGACACCAAGCAAAAGAAAAGTTATCATATGTACTACTCTTATTATACTATGTGAACATTTCTTTTTGTAAATTTCCCAAAGTTCAAAGGAAAGACATTTTGAGGGGTATATAGTGAATCCTCTTTTTCACTAATTCTCAGTTAATTTCTATTAATTTATGTAGCGACGTATCGTAACAAACACTTTCATATAGAGCAGCTTAGACCATACTTTAAAACAATCCTCTTTAACAGGATCCATGGGCAGAATTGTGCTGAAAGAGAGAGACCGGGAGAGACAGCAACACCAATAATATCCTATAACCACTATAATAATAAAAAAAGTATTGATTTAAAAATATTAGTAGCAGTGAAAATGATAATAATTATAGAAATATGACTACTAATAATATGGATATAATAAAACGATAACAGCAGTAAGAGTAGCAGTAGTAGTAAAAGTAATATGACTGATTATAATAGCAGCAGGAGGTATCATGGGAAGGATCTTGGAGTCGAGGTTTATCGTCTAGGGCTGGTCCAAAGCAAACCTGAGCCAGCCCTGACTCTAACCGTTATCAAAGGGGAAAGTCTGAAGCCTACTCCTAAATGTGGTGAGTGTGTCTGCCTCCCAGACTGAAACCGGGAGCTGGTTCAACAGGAGAGGAGCTTGGTAGCTGAATACTCTGGCTCCCATAATTTACTTCTTTATTTATTTATTTTGCTGGCTGGCTATAGTTCATTTAAGTTTTTGGCTCTAAAGAGTCCCAAAATCAGGCCATTTGATGCCCACCATTTGTATTTTATTGATTGCAGAATGTAAAACTCCCTCCAGGACGCTAGACCTCCCAACTCCCAAGACAAATGCAGAGGACCTGACCTCAGTGTCCTCAATGCATCATCTGTATAAAATGGCTTTTATGGAAATAACTTGTTTTTGTTGTGCTTCAATTATCTTTATTTCCATCCTTACTTTTTAATAATATACCCTTATGTCATATCATATAAAAAAGAGCATCGTTCCACTCGATATTATTGAATTGGGCTTCAATTATCTTTATTTTCAACCTTTACTATCTGTCCTTGCATATACAAAAGGGGCCCTGCTGTACTTTCCTCTCCTTTCAGTCGCTCCTGTCTCCTTTAATTGCAGAAAGAAGTTTCCAAAGAGATGAGGAAGGGGATGGATCAGATCTTTCAGTTTGAAAACAAGACCGAAGACAAGAAAAGAGTTTACACTTATGAGAAGGCAGTTGAGAGGTATAATTTACAAAGATTCATATTTCTAAGGACTTTGTCTCTACAGTCTGCTGCTGACTAAAGTGATTTTGTTTCTTTCAGGTTATCGGCTGCAAACCCGACTCTGACTGAACAGGCAGCGCACATCCTTTTGGAGCGAGGTCTAGTTCAAGTTGAAGGAGGTGCGTCTTTTATCTCTTCTCCTCCTCTCGGAGCCGAATAATCTCACTTTGCTTTTCGGCTGAATGTGTTTCTCTTCTGCAGGATTTGCGTTCTCCAGAGACCTGCGAATTAACTTTGTGAGTCACCTCTCAGACCCTCCCCTACATTCACCATCTCCTCTCTGTTAACTTGAGTCTTTACACAGCGGTTTAGCGTTCAGCTTTGCACAGTTCATGAGTTTCATTCTATGTTTTCAGAGAAACATATGGCGCATCAGTTCGGAGCAGAGTCTGGAGCTGCAGTCGAGGGTTCAAGCCTCTGTTCTACTTGTTCTGTAAGATATTGATCACCACTCTGAAATGGATTATTGCATTATGTTATGAATAGCAGACAGAGACGTTTATAACAGCTGACTGACGTACAGTAGCTAATGTCTTTAGCAGAAAGAGATGTGAAAATCATTACCTGTCACTGACGTGTTTCTTTTCTTTTTTTTTAAAGTATGCAAGTCTCAAATTGTATGTTTCAAATATCTTTCTCCAGAGCAGAAAAAGGCATCAGTAGAACATTTTTCCAACCAACTGAAAGGGAATTTATCTCAACACTTCTCCATCGCTTACAGGACCAAAACGTGAGTTTACAACTTGGGACAGAATAACAAAGATTTGAAGCGTTTTTTTTAAAATCGCTCTCTGTTTCTGTTGGTTTCAGCACACGGTGGTGACGGTACCAGGTGATCACCACGTTCATCTGAATGAGCCTGAAGTCATCGCTCCGATCGTGTCCGACTTCCTGCGGAACAAAGTGTTGTCCCAGTCAATCAACGGACGGAACAAGTTATAAGCTGCAAATATAATCGCGCTGGCACATTTAAGTTAAATTGCACTGTGCCGATGCTGAGGGGATCAGCCGTATGTGTACTTTTATCTCACAACTTTGTTGACAAACCAGAACGGGGGGTGTGACAGACACACTTCTGCACGTACATAGCACCTTCAGCCTTCACTGTAAGCCAATGGGCTATCAGCTTTTTTCTTTTTTAGTTTGTTTGTCCCACTTGTTAGTCCCACTGAAAGTAAGTTTCAGTTCCCCTTTCAAAGCGTCCTGTAGAAGCAGAGGAGGGATTTGCATCACAACGTCACCTCATTCCAAGATGCACCAACAAGTAAAAAAGTCACTGCTGACATTTTTCAAGGGTTTCAAACATGCACATTTAAATAATAAAAATTAAAAAAAACATATAAAGAAAATATGAAGCCTGTGGGTCATTATTGAATTCTCCCAGGAATAGAGTCAACAAGCAATGCTGCCCTTCTTTTCCTTTTTCAAGTTCTTAATGATCACAAATTGTGGATTAAATGGCAGAAATAGTCTGCCATTTATTAGTCTGACTATTTCTTATCCATATGTAGTTTAGGACAGAGACAGGCTAGCTGTTTGCCCGTTTCCACTCTTTATGCTAAGCTAAGCTAACTGGCTGTAGCTTCATATTTGCGGCACCAGCTGAGGAGTGGTGTCAATTTTCTCGTCTAACTCTTGCAGGAAAACAAGTGTATTTCCCAATTTCCATTTCATCAACTTTTCTGTTCAATTTGACACACTTCCAAAGGTGTGACATGCTGCCGAGATAAGTGTCATAAACAACCTCAGCCCAACAACAACCCTTCGGTCTGAGAAACACCCTCCAGCTAATTCTCAGTTGACAGAATCTGTTTCCAGGTTCTTTGTGTGAGACTCGTTTCAATCTGCCTTCAGGTTTCATCACATCACTGGCTGTAAATTGCTTTGGATATTTCACCGACCACACCCCAGTGTGATCTCTCAGAAGCCTTTGAATACAGTTAATCCCTATTTACTTCTGTACAGATGATCTCATATTGGATTAGATTCTTTTGTTGATGGTTTCATTATAGATAGTTTGCAAAAGTTGCTGATGTGAAAAAACCAGGTCAGTAGTTACAGTAAAGTTGAAAGTAACATGTAAAGCCAAAGCTAAAAAGATATGTTGTGCACATTAACGGTAAAAAGAGTTTTCCTCTCACAGAGGCTAATGTGGATTCAGAAAATGTTAAAATGTCTGTGGTCCCCCATCTTACTCTGACAATCTGGCCACCAAGCGTATGGTTCCATGACATTATGCTGTCAACGATTCAAGATCCGTTATTATCCGTTCGACCGGTCGAGTGAGTGAGTGTGCATCTCTGTGTCTGTCCACGGCTAATCTCACATTCTGCTGCAGCAAGCTGCATAATATTTTGGGTGGCCAGTTATGGCTGCACGCTCAATAACGTCTCATAGTTGGAAGTGACTCACATTTTCTCAAAACACATTTTATTTCCGGTTTTATACTGCCAACTGACTCCTCACTCCCTACTATAAACCGGCCCCGGTATATAGGCCGCTAGTGATAATCCAACTGAGTGCATCACCGATCCCCAGCCGCTACTCTGCACCCACAGTGAGTGGTTTAACAGTTAGCGGTGTGTTTGATCTAACTGCTAATGGTAGCACCAGTACACACACTGGTTCCTCTCGGCTGCTGCTCTGAGGCTCACTTTTATTGTTTTGGACGGTGTGTTTAGCTAACAGCTAAAAGAACTACCAGTGCACACCCTGCTGTACCTCATTGTGACTCAGCCACTAAGAGGACAGACAGCTTGGTGAGATTAATTCAGTTTTTAGCAAGATTACATGGCGTTTGTTATGCAACAATTTCAAGTCGATTGCCTGCATACGTCACAGCTTGTTTTTGAGTTTGAATGAAGTGTGTTTTACGACGTGTTAGTCTCTTGACGGGGAGTTAGCCAGAATTTAATACAATTAAATATAAGAGCAAAATAAACGAAGCAATGCAAAATATCCATTAAAGAAAAAACAATTGAGACATTGCATTCAAGGTGATTGCACTTATGCACAGAAGTTGGATTGCACTTTAATCAGGCCACAGAAACCATAACCTAACTTTCATCCTGTGTATGGACGTTTGTTCTTGATTTTCTCTAAATCATCCGATTGGTTGAGCCTTCGGAGGCCGCACATATCTGGAAGAGAGCAGTGTACTCGAGATCATCCCATTACAGAGAGGGGGCTGAATGGTGGTGTTGTTCTCAGCAAGCACCAGCTTTCACTCTTTTCACAGATTAATTGTCCTGGCAGGAGACTGCCTGACAGCCAGTACTGAGGGAACAAAAAACAGTTACAGAGCGCAGAGAGCCCTTCATTGTCACTTGGCTTAATTCCCACTGCTCTCTGAGGTTTATGAGGATTAGCCATCACAGCAGTCCTTCAATATTTATGTTGCCCTCAGGTTCCAAAGGTCAGAGTTTGTCTGCGTGTTTCATTTCTTAACAGATGTTTCAGGATTTGTTTGACGCTTTGTGTGGATTATTAAGGTCATTGACGTCACTTTGCTTTTGAGATTTCTTTGTTTTTGTTTGTCAGACAGATCATCAGACGCTGAAATGTCATCTGCAATGAAACAAGCAGGTAATATTTCTTATTGACCCAACTCAAACCAAGACTCACGGAAGTAGTTAAATCCTATAATAGTTCATTTCTATTTACAGTAAATATCTGTCAGATAATTGTTTTAGTTTTTTTGCTGTTGCGAAGATTTTATTTTGTGTAATGTGTCCAGGTTCAGATCTTTCTGTCCCGGTCCCATGGGGACAGATCGGAGGGAGAGTCTGGGGTCCTGATCACGGTCGTCCCGTGCTGTGCCTGCACGGCTGGGCTGACAACTGTGGCGCATTCAACACCCTCATTCCCCTTCTACCCAAAGGTAAACTGTGACAGAGTAGACGAGAGCTTTTAAACCATGTGACTCACTTTGTACCCCATTTTAACAAAAGTAAAGCTGTGTCCTAAATCCACACTTCTCACTTAGTCTAAAGCCGGATCAGCGACTTATTTATGTATTTATTTATTGTTTATGTATTTGTTTCTATGTATTTATTTATTTATTTATTTATATATCTATTTATTTATTTATACATAAATTGATTTTATTTCACTATATAACATTAACTGAAATGGCTTTTCCTACTATTTTCCCACAATGCAATGCGTAAAGGAAATGCAGTAGCACTTTACAGCTACACTGTGTGCACAATTATTATGCAACTAAATGAAAAACGAAAATGTTCCCATCTCACTTGTTTATTTTCATCTTTTAAAGTAAGAATAATAAACAAACAACTCAAAATGTACAAAAAAATAGTAACCAATATAGCCCCCCTTTTCAATAACAGTAATAAGCCTTCCATTCATGGATTCTGTCACTTGACGATGAACTATTTTGATTTTGAGTCCATCTTCAACCCGAAAAGGTCCAACTAGCTGGTATTATTAAAGATGAGCTAGAACTTGTGGGCCCTTCTTAAACGGGAGATTTACGGTGAAGGAAAACAGTCCACCTCTCTGAACAGTGTCTGGGAGGCTGTGGTTGCTGCTGCACAACAAGTTGATCGTTGATCAGAGGATCTTGTTCCTGAGCTCTCTACACTCTCTACAGTTTTCATCTCTCTTTCTACTTTGCTCAGAGTGCAGATATGTGGCGGTGGACCTGGCAGGTCACGGTCTGTCCTCCCACCGCCCCCCCGGAGGCCTCTATACAACCACTGAAAACGTGGCGGACGTACGCAGAGTCGTTGACGGTGTGTGAGTTTGCAGGATCTTTTTCAGCCATTTCAGTTTGGCTCAGATCTGGTTGGATCCCTTCAGGACTCTGGTGCATTTCTGTAACTGAAGTAGAGCTGTAAGCAAGCTAGATTTAATGTTTCCTATGAAATAACTCCCGCAGGTCTCCAGTGGACACAATTCTCCATCATTGGACACGATATGGGTGAGTGAGCAGAATATAGATGGTACACCTGATACACATTGACACTGACGCTGTGCATTTTCACATCCTACAGCCAATACATACTTCTAATACTTCTAACTGCTTCTTTATGGGACAAAACAAGCAATAACAAGATGCTACTTAGGACATTTTTCTAATTTTTTTTCCAGCACGTTTTAGACTAAATAACTAATTGATTCATTTAAAATGGATTAGTTGATGATGAAAGTAGGTCAATTACAACAACAAAAAAAGACTTTGAGGAGTGTCTAAAGCTTTGAGCATGATCGTTTCTTCACTCTTACAGGTGGCAACATCGCTGCCATGGTAACTACGATTCCTCACTTATCTCAGTTTCTTTACACAATATCCAGAGAATATGTTCCTGTCATGTCTTGCCTGGTGTCACGTTGTGTTTTCCACAGTTCAGTGCACTCTATCCTGAGATGGTGGATGCTCTGGTGCTTCTGGACTCTTTCGGATTCAAAGCCACGGATCCAGTATTACAACCTTTTTTATTCATTTATTATCACTGTATTGCATATGACAAGCCTTTAAAGAGGGAAGATGATCGAATGGTATTGCTCCTCAGTTGTCTTCATATTCCGCCTTTGTCTCTTTTCCCGCAGAAAGAACTCTCCAAAGTGATGAGGAAGGGGATGGATGAGGTGCTTCAGTTTGAAAAGGAGACAGAGGAGAGGAACAGAGTTTACACCTATGAGAAGGCAGTTGAGAGGTACTACTGCACCACTCCAGTTTATGGACAAAATAAATAAACCTTCATGCATGCAAGATGTTTTTTTGCTGATTTGCAGGCGGAACTCAAACGATTTTACACATCAGCGTTGATTTAAAAAAATATAAATTCTGTGCGTGTAGCTGGAAAGAAGTGAGCTTAGCAGACTCCTCCTCTCTGGTGGAGCTTAATTAGCTGCCACCGGTATCCACAAACCCAAAACCTCCAACCCGACCGCCAATGTTGCATTGTGGGTAATGTAGGCGCCAGGTTTTGATAAGGGAGAGGAACGTAGGGAATATAAAATAGCCACATCTCTGGTTCTGCATCACCGATTGTTTTAATTCATCACACAGAGAGATCAAACGGAGCAAAAATAAATATGGCTATTATATATTATTATATATATTACTGATGGCTAAAGTGTTTTCTTTCTTTCAGGTTGTTGGCTTCAAACCCGACTCTGACTGAACAGGCAGCGCACATCCTTTCAGAGCGAGGTCTAGTTCAAGTTGAAGAAGGTGCGTCTTTCATCTCTTCTCCTCCTCTCGGAGACGAATGATCTCACTTTGCGTTTCAGCCGAATGTGTTTCTCTTCTGCAGGATTCGCGTTCTCCAGAGACCTGCAAATTAATGCTGTAAGTCACTTTTTAACCTCCCAGACATTCCCCCACATTCCCCGCCACCTCTCTGTTAACTCTTTTTTGTTTTAGCATTCAACTTTTACAGTACATGTGTTTTATCTTGTTTTCAGAGATGCATAGTGAGCTTCAGTTTGGAGCAGAGTCTGGAGATGCTGTCCAAGATTCAAGCGGCTGTTCTAGTTGTTCTGTAAGATATCGATCCCCACACTGAGATGGATGTTTGCATTATAATGCTATGACTGTCAGTCCCCTTGTATGTCCTAATGCAGTCATTTAACAGCCTAAATGAAATCATCAAAGCATGTCATACTAAACTGTTCAAAATCTCTGTTTTTCTAGAGGAGACAAAGGCTTCGGTGCCACATTTCCAGAACCAAACAAATCCAGCGCCGTACTTCTCCAAGGATATCGTGACAGAAACGTGAGTCTGAATCTTGGAAGGAAAAAAATAATTATGGTAATTAACCACCGCAGCACCAGGAGGGTGAGAGTTAAGCATCCGGGACAGTGAGGCAGATCTAAAAGTATAGTTCAGTGTCTCAGAATGAGCAGACGTATTCAGAGATGTGAGTTTTTAAGAGCAGAAAGTCTTCACACACCAAATCAGGGTCCGGGTATGAGCATGCTGGCTCACTTACTGGCGACAAGTCAAGATGTCTGCCGTGGAGTTGGTCTTTAGTATAAAGGTAGAACAGTTTCCCAATCAAAAGGAGCAACAGCAAAAGAACTACACGATAAAACATTTGTGTGGTACACTACGATGAAAACAGCAGCTCAACCGTCGTGAGTCACTGTAGCTTAAGATAAATCAGGGTATGAGAGAAAATCTTAACGTTCTACAGGAAAGGAGACATTTAATATGAAAATCCAGTGAGCTTCACAGTCTTTCTGGATTACCACCAACATGTTTTTACTACAAAGATGTTGGGTGCATTCGCACTGTAACAGATGACCTGATATGAACATTTTTACCTAAAATAAAATGTATAAAGTAACCTGTTTTCAAGATAATGTCACAAGCGATAGAAAATACAATAACAAATGAAGGTAAATGTCTCCTTTCTTCTAACATCAGCCCTTAAAGGGTGTCAGATAGATTAGGGTTCTCATAAAGGTAAATATAGACGGGAACGTTAACATTGACTACTGCAGCTGCTGTAAATTGGTCAAGTAATGGGAGAATAGAGGATGTGCATTAACCTAAAGCTTCTGATTATAGCCTCGTCCCTAATTACAGTTCAATGAGGAGAGATCAGCTGGAAGTGTTCCTTCATTAAACGTCAGGAAGACAAGAATCAATAAACGGATATCAAAGTACTCAGTTCTGGCTTTCTGATGCTTTTGGTGTACCGCTAAAACACAGCTTGTTGAATTACAAAAAAATTAAATTTTCTTTAAAAACACTTCAATAAACTTTCAAGCAGGAGGCCGATGTTCAGTTATTTAGAAGTTACTTTTGTGACGTGTTTTCTGTATTTATGTCACACTGTTTTTTGTTTTTTATTTTGAATACATAATGCACCATATTTACAGAATCAATACATATATAGTATCCGAAGTGAACCAACAGCGTGAGGAAGGCAAAAGGATCTTCCTCTGGGAATTGTTACGCAAGAAAACGCTGACTGACGGAACAACACAAAGAAACTTGAGATAGGAGAGTAATATTTTTAGCATGCTTTTGTTCAAAACTAAATTATCCTCTCTCTCTCTCTCTCTCTCTCTCTCTCTCTCTCTCTCTCTCTCTCTCTCTCTCTCTCTCTGTCTCTGTCTCTCTCTCTCTCAGCACACGGTGGTGACGGTACCGGGCGATCATCACGTCCATCTGAACGACCCAGAGGTCGTCGCTCCATTCGTCTTTGACTTCCTGCGGACCAAAGCGCTCTCACAGCAGCTGCCGACATAGTTGACACACACAAACACAAACGCAAACACAAACACAAACACAAACACAAACACACACACAAACACAAACACACACATATTCATTGTGAAATCTCACACTTGAGGTCTCGTTACGCAGCTCTCATCTCCCTCCAATCAGTCATTTCTTTAATTCTGATATTATAACAATTTGCAAACTTTACACGTACAGACAGAAGTAATAATGAACTGTGTTTAGTTGTAATCATTTCATGGTGATGACTGCATGTGTTTGCGATGCCCTATTTTGTCTGCTTCTTGAAACAAAATGGTAACTTGTTTGTTCATATGATACTCTTTTTATAGTTTATATTTTTCTAATGTTTGATAAGTCGTTGATTGCCTGTCTGCATCTCCATAACGTGGACTGTGAAGACACCAGGGGCAACGATGGAAATAAGACTTTAATCAGCAATCAAAGAAATTATAATATATTAACTTTCCAAAGAGTCGAGGCTGCAAAGTACAAATCATCAAAACCAATCCCAGCAATAAAATAAGACGTCCTTATGCTATCCCTCATAAAGTGTGATAAATATATGTTCAACGTAGATCTCATTCAAATCAGCTTGTGACGGAATGTGACTTTTATGTATAACTTGTGCGTTCAGCTTGTCGTCATTTTCATTTGAAGCCGATCTGTTTACCTCGGCTGCTTTTGGTGATTCTGACTCTTGTGCGGAACGAGCTAAAAATGGCAGTCATTAAAAAAGAGATGACATCCTCTGACAACGTTTCATTATGGAGGCCCAGCCTCTCTGTGTTCAGCTTCACTTTTACTCATGGGAGTGACTCCATAAAACACTGCAGCTGCCGTCAGTCAGAACAGATATATAGAGGTGCAGCTCTTCCCCCCCCCCATCTCTCTCAATGTCACATAAACTGTGATGGCCTTGCTGTTAAATGGACTGGAATTGATTTTACGCAGTGAGCTGCGAGGCGGCGAGCATCCAGACATCTGAAGGGGACCCTCTCCTCCTCAACCCCCCCCCCCTCCAAAAAAAATGATTATGGTTATATAACTTTCCCTCCCACTCCTCTCCGCCAGCAGCAGGGGGTGTTGTCATGGCAACCCCCACCCTTCCTTTTTTTTTTTTTTTTTTTTTTTAAACGTCAGAGCCAGGAGCTTGGAAGGATGAAGCCGCATGCAGCTTCTGTCTCCGCTTCTGTGCCACTCAGAGGAGCACATGCAACAGTCGGAGCTGCGGCGCTGGAAAAAAACGATCTGGTGATTTGATTGGGACTCGCGGCCGCTGCTGCACATCACAGACCGCCTGAGACCAGGACGCCCAACGGATTCAGCAGCGTCCGCAGGTAAGCACGGTGGCTTTTCTTTCTCTTTTTTTTTTTTGTGCTGGGCTCTATTTTTAGAGTGCAACACCTGTCTGTGTTTTTTCCAATTCAAAGTCGTTGCTGGGAGCTGATTGTGTAATGTCTTGGATCCCCAGTGCCTGTGATTGTAATGAGGAAGGCTTTTTTAAGAAATGGCTGAAACTAATGGGATGCTGCAGTCTGTCACGCGGGATATCTCACCCTGAAGGATCACTTTTTTTTTTAAAACTCTCCTCTCCTCCTTTCCTTTCCTTTCTCCGTCATGTCCCCTCCTCCTCCTCCTCCTCCTCCTCCTCCTCCTCCTCCTCCTCCTCTACCCTTCCCCTCTGTTCCGACAGCAGCAATGTCGTGGCTCTTCCTGGACTGGTTCGTCCCCCTCTACCTGCTGGTGTCCGTGTTGGTGCTCGCGGGCTTCGGAGCGTGCCTGTACTTCCTCGAGCCCGGGCTGCAGGACGCCCACAAGTGGAGCAACAAAACCGTCCGGCATCACCCGCTGGTGGCCAGTGTGAACTGCGGAGACGACGATAGCAATGCCCTGATATGATGGAGAGGGTGAGGCGGAGCGGGGCGGGGCGGGGGGGTGGTGGAGGGGCCATCTGGACAGGAGTGCTGTTGGGAGCCAACACCTTAAAAGATGGAGAAGAAAAATGGAAGAGAGAGGTGGGGAGGGGGGGAGATTGCCCAGTCCCAAGATTCCAGCTTTTCTCTGATCTCTAACTTTAGGTTATGATGAGGGAAAAGTGAAGCTCAGAGGGGGGGGGGGGGGGGGTCACAAGGAGGAGCAGACTTCCTGCAGGTGGACGGAGGACATGTTGCCCCTTTAGACATGATGTAAATTTCACCCCCATCTTATACTCGTGCCAACTTTTACATACGTTTTTGTAATCTGACAATCGCTTTGCATACATCATAAAGTTTACTCATATTGTGCATTTAATCAGCGAAGTGAACGACATGAGTGCGATGAGTTGGTCGACAAGCATTGTGGATTGTTAGTGCCAAAATACCAAAAAAATTGTGTTAGGAGTGACTTTATTCAAGGTGCCAAGTTCATCCGAGATGGACCAAGATTACAGAAAACAAGTATCTGGTAATGCTCGACGGTGTATATTTTTGTTTGTTTTCATTGTTTTTACTTGACAGCGTGGTGAAACTGTGGGTGTGTAACGGCCCTCTTTTGATGATCATCTGCTTCTTTCGTTGATACAAAATAAAACTGTTCAATCCTCAACTCTTTGGATTCACTCTCTGCATGTTGTTACGAAGTTGATCATATCTGAGTAAAGTAAGATTTATGTAAGTATATCTACTCGAGTACTGTGCTCAGGTACAATTTGAAGGTTTGTGTATTATTACTTATGCTACTTTATAGTTCTACTCCACTAGATTCATCTGAACGCTGTAGTTAGTTTTCAAATCAAGAATTTACTCCAAAAAAATACAAAAACCTTTACCAAAAAAGTTGCTGGAGACATTTCCCCTTTAAATTTGTATTTTTAAAATAACCGTTTGAGGCCCCGAAGAGGTAAAAGTATTTCACAAATTAGCAGAAAGGAAAATAAAAAAAAACAGATTTGTCTGGCAGAATTTTGTTTTTATTCTTCGGTTCCCCATTAATCATCTCACCACTGCTCAGATGAATCCTGTGACCCTTTAGAGGGGGCCCGACCCCTATAGGTTGAGATAAACTACATATCATCAGACAGAATACTTACAAACAAGACCACATTCAGACTCCACAGACGTCGGCCCATGAACCAAACGAAAACAGAGACCAGCGTGGGAGTGAAACAGTGCAGCCTCAGTGTGGAGGAATGGAGAGAATGGCACTTCAGAGCCCACCACTTCCAGCTGCTGAGTTCCCCGTCTCGCACTCCGTGACTTTGTTACTCACTCAGTGTGTCCACAGCAGAGGCATTGCTGCAGACAGCAGGTTGGTGTCCGTTTCTCTCCATTGTGACTTAAAAATGTAGCATTTGTCATTGTAAAGTTTTGTTATGTCATGTGGTTTCAGACCGCAGTGTTTCAAAGTACATTTATTTAACTACTACTTAAAAACAATTTTCAGGTACTTATACTTTACTTGAGTATTTCCATTTCATGCTACTTCGTACTTCTTCTCTGTTACATTTCAGAGGCAAATATTGTATTTTTTACTCCAAATTACAGCTGTGGTTGCTCGTTACTTTGCACTCATAAAATATGATGCACTGCTGGTTTTAACTACCCAACAGTACATAAAGTAGATCAAGTTGTCTCTACCTCAACCAGCTACAGCGGTAAAATACCAGCCACACACAAATGCATTAGTATTAATCTCATAATATTGAATATGGTGATGTAACCCTAACAGTGGCTGTTTTGCTGCGTAATGCAGATATTTCTGCAACTCAAGTAAGATTTTGAAAGCAGCTCTAACTTGTAATAGAGTACTTCTACATTGTGGTATTGTTACTTTTTTTTACATAAATAAAGGATCTGAATGCTGACTTTCCTCCATGTCATCATTCCCATCTATTGAATCAGTCTTTTTTTTTCATCTCTTCCTGCACAACTTACAACAGAATGAATGTTTCTGACCGCCTGGCACCTTCGATCCCTCAAGTATCAGCATCCTCCGGATGTCCCTCAGTCGGCTTGTCTCCTCCTCTGTCCCTATCGTCTCCTGTCATCAAAAAGAAAGCCATCAAAATCCCATCATTTGACGAGAAGGGGCTCATCTATGAAAAACACAACACAAAACAAAACGCTGACAGGTAAACGAAGCTTGTATTCTATTCTCAGGTTTATGTAATATAGTAAATATTGTGCTGAATTCATTTTATGTTTTACACTTTTTTTTCCTCCCTCTTATGGCTTCAGATCTTTTGTCCCAATTTGTCCCTCCAAGACATCCATTGAGCCCACTTGGAGTAAATCAAGTCTCTGTTCACGGGGAAACCACGGAGAAAGAGTCTCAACGCTCCCAAGAACCAAACCCAAAACACACAGCTCTCCGGCTCTCTCCGCAAAGTCCAGCATCTCTGTTTGTACCGCTCCAAAGACAAATTCCTCTCCCACTCTCAAACCGAAGACAAGGGATTCTCTCCGTGTCCCCGCCTCACAGTTCAGCGATCCTCCTCCATCGCTGCACCAGCCGAAGCCGAGTGTGTCTCCGACTCTGACCGTCCCAGCACCCAGACTGAGTCCATCTCCGACTTCCCAAGGGATGAGTCTGGACAGCCGAGGAGGCAAGCAGCCTTCTCCTGTCGCTAAAGAAAGACAAGCCAGATCGATTGCCATATCGAACGCTAAAGTTGAGCCCGAGTCCGTCAAACAGAGGTCTTCACATGAGGCAAAGCGTGACATTCTTGACAAAGAAGCTTTCTTGGACTTTACTCATCCCGCGTTGAGGAGAGCTTGTCCCATGTCTCGACACCAGACTTACTCTGAGTTCCAGAGACAAGCAGCCACGTCTCAGAGCTCCTGCTTATCGCAAGTTGGTTTAAGTAAAAAAGAAAATATTGCAAGAGATAAACTAAAGCCTCCGCCTGGGGAAATAAACATAACTTCAATCCCTAAACCCATGTCAAACATCAAACAGCAGCAGGAATTTCTGCCAAGTGGAGCGACAGGTACACAAACATCCCTCTCAGAGTGTGAGGGGATTAGGTTTGCTCATGTTGTTCAGAGGGAGTCGGCGTTTGATATACCGGCTACTCGGTCAAGTCTGAGCCTTCACAGGAAGCGTATTGACTTCCCTCAGAGGAGGAATCTCACCTCCAGTGATCACCCATATGAAC
Source organism: Pholis gunnellus (assembly GCF_910591455.1). NCBI lineage: Eukaryota > Metazoa > Chordata > Actinopteri > Perciformes > Pholidae > Pholis > Pholis gunnellus. Next base: position 23,083,853 of record NC_136531.1, read on the forward strand.
TAATGTATTCTGAGAGAAGTGCAGCTTCACCAACGACTCCCAAAATGTCTTTTTCTGCCGAGCTATCCGTGAGCCAGTCACCCAATGTCGAGAGCAGGAGAAGACGTTTTGACCTCAACGATGACACAAAAGTGGACGCGAAATTTCCGTCTAATCTCAGGAGACCTAAAGAAGAAAACAACATAAGGACGATTACAGGGAATCCATCCAAGCTCTCTCAACAAACCAGTGCGTCTCAAGACGCAAAGTCTCCTCAGAAACACCGATTCTGGTCGAAGGCTCGGGTCCCAGTGAGTCAGTCCGACTGTGTTTCAAAGGATTACAGCTGCCAGTCAAGAGACATCGATCGTGAAACGGAGTCTCCTCCGTGTGCGGACAGATTAAATCGATCTAGGACATGCCTGTTGGCCCCTCGGACACAGGAGGCCTTCCGGCCTGCTTCTGTGGAGTACACCACGTCAAAAACGACCCTTTCAAAACCTGATGTTATCTCACACAAGCATCAGTCCGATCACACACAAAACAGCAGCCACAAAGAGGTGACCTTCAGTGACACGTTGCTGAATCAAACAGATCTTTTTGCACCATTTGATCATCACAGGGCGCCCACAAAGCTACCAGAATACCCCCCAGAGGAATACTGCCCATTCAACACAAACATTTTTGGCGTCAGTTCAAAGGGGGTCTTTGGCCGGCCATCGCAGCCGCTGTACAGAGTGAGCCAGAGACCAGAAGAGACAACAACAGCAGCGTCCCCTCCGCTACGCCAACCCAATCACCCTCCAGCAGACAGAGCATTGATCATGGAGGATCCAGAGGACCCCTATTACGTCACCATGTATTACCCTGGATCAGTGTACGTGGGTGAGTACAGCCTTACCAAAACCACTTGACTTTAACTGAAGAAACTCAAGAAATCCCTCAGAGCACACATGACAGACAGGGACTCTCTCATCGCTTGTGGTTTAATCTTTGAAGAGTCGATCATTTTGTGTCTAAAGGGGTGGTCAAAGAGGATAGCAGGGGGATTTAAGACGTCAGTCCTTATCAGTAGAGTAGCAGGCGTGCTGAGGAGAGACACGACAACGTTAGTTAGCACTCTGTCAAAGTGACTAGTCCAGGAGGACATGCCAATACAGCCCTCCGCAGAGACTAACAGACACAACAAAAACATGCAGATAAGAGGGACGACAGGAGAGCAAGGAAGAGATAAAGTGTGAGTGGCGAGGCACAGCTTGCCTTCCTGTAACACTTTGAAGAACAATTTTACTAAACAATATCACAGAAAACACTTAATGAGGTGTAACTGCGACTGGTAGAAGTTACATTACAGCCCTGATAGAGGTTTTAAAAACACTACTATAATTATGAATCTGTACGTCTAGCTGCCACGGGTTGCATACTGTATGTCCATCAGTTCTGTGAGGGCCAAATGGTTTTATTTGGAGGCCCTGCAAGGTAAAAGCTGTCCAGGATTTGTTTCACAAAACAAACCCAGCACTGAGTCCGCTTAGCAGCTCCTCTCTCCTGGAGCCTCAACTGTATGACACGTTCTTCATCGGTGGATAGAGTTTGATGAGGTGCCATAGAGATGGATCTGTTGGTATGCAAACTTAAAAGCTGCACTATGAAAGAAGAAAAGATTTTGGGACAAAAAGTCAGAAGAAACAAACTCAACTTTTTGTAGCAGAGGGAACCATAGTTGCAATATATTTCAGTTATTTAACAGTTTTAAACGATAAACACAAAACATGATTTTAGAAAAAAGTCAACTCACAGCAAAACAATGTAGATACATAATTATTATAAAATAGTACTACAGGTATGAGTGAACTATTTATTTTTTATTTTGGGGTGTATCCCTTTAAGTAAATTATCTGAATACTTCTTTCAATACCATATTTCACCATATCATTTTGTCTAATTATAATGAAATCCAAAATGTTCCCTAAAAATAGTCCGCATCACTGTCAGGAGACAAAAAATATGTCCCTCTGAGGTGAATGTCTACTGCGCATGCGCGCTGCATCTCCCCACTCCCTCTCCTCTTGTCGCCACGGTAACGGAAGAGGGGGGGCTCACGGCCAGAGGGAAGGCGAGGAGAGGTACCCGGACTAGTCACATGACCGCCGCTCCTCTCGTTACCTCTCTGTTTGGATGCACGTCGTTTGTTCCCGGACCGAGAGCGACAACTGATCAGCCGGTCACCTGAGAGCAGATTCCGCGGGTCAACTGAACGGGAGTAGGTGAGTGTGACGCTCGCGCTACATCAAACGTCGGAGCCGCTCGAGCCCACCGTTAGCTAGCGGCTAACGCGGAGCGTCCGCTAGCTGTTAACGTGATTATCCAGCATGACTGCCTGCAGAGAGACAATGGGGGTCGACAGGCTGTGATGGAGCTAACCTCGTGTGTTGTATTAAAACAGATACAAAGGGGTTCCGCTGAAATGCGCGTGGCCCTTCACGTTAATTAAGCTCCGCCACCCAGAACAAAAATAACGGGTTTTTTTTTTTTAGTGAGGAAGCAGGTCGTAGCTTTCATGTCGGCAGCTACTGTCCGTTTCAGTCGTCAAGTGCGATTTGCCTGCAATGTAATGCTGACATAATTCTGTAAATCTGGTTTATCTGTGGCTGCGTGTGGGGATCAAAGTGTGTGATGGATCAAAGTGACAGCCACTGCCTCAGTGACCCGCATCATCCGGGTCATATGGATCTGGCATTGCGGACGCACGGACTTAAAGCATGGCAGCGGGCTGATCCATGTGTACACCCTGAGGTGGTCCACCTCATGCCTGTTACCGTCACCATCTGCCCGCACTGTTTGCGTCACTTGAAGGATCCGTTCACAGAAACATGGCGGCGTCGAGCCACGCAAATGCTGTGATGTGATGCTGAAACTCTGATACAATAGGGGTGAATGTAGTTAATGTGGTGTTCACCAGGGCTGCTACTGTTTCCTTGGTTAGTCAACATGCCATTGTAACCACCTCAAGTGTATTGTTTTGGTGCAAATTTATGCAGTTTACTGTCACAGTAGACTAAGAAAACAGGAGAAAAAAAATCTATTAGAGAAGCTGAGAGTTTTTGTGTTTTCCTATTAAATAGAAAATGACTCAAAACGATTAGTCAAAGCACTTGTTGATACATTATCTGTCCATCGAATAATTGCTGCAGTATTAAAAAGGAAAAATGAAGGGAGACCTAAACTCTGGGATTTTTGAGGCAGGTACTGATATTGACATTTTTTATTAGTTTAAAAACTTCTTGTAATGAAATATATGCAGATATTCATTTTGTTACTTTTTTTTAATTGTAATCCAGAACGTTTTCTCTCTGAATAACAACCGTGTGACACTGATGATGTCACTGTTTCTTAAACAACTTCAAACACATCTTTTGCGTTTCTCTACTGCAATTTCTTGTTATCAGCCAACATATACACTGATACCAATATATTCTGCACGAAGCTATTATTGGCTGACAAAAAAAATCTTTCTTGCTCATTTGGGTGAACTAACCCTTTAAGACGACCGTAACCTATTTCTTCAGAGTAGAACAAGTCACAGGGAGGCGAGGCCTCGGCCTGCTCCACTGGCCTACTTCCTCATGTGGAAGTATTTTCTGCTCATGAAAACCCATGTTTTATACCTTCCTCTCCTTCTTTTTCTGCAGACATGTCAGACATAGTTCCTCCAGAGGTGAGACCCAAACCAGCCGTCCCCGCCAAGCCCCCGAATGTGGGGGCCCCTTCCCCCTCCAGCCCCTTCCCGCCCCAGGGCCCGGGCATCGGCGGCGCTTCGGCTCTGCCTCCCAGTGCCATTCCAGTCCCCATAGGGAGTCACGTTGCCAGCCACGCTGTGGGTCATAACGTGGGCCACGTTGGGGGCCTCACTGCAGCACACAACGGAGGTCACGGTCATGCAGGCTCCCAAAAGTCCGGCGGTGGATCCACTTTGCTGGGGTACATCGGCATCGACACCATCATTGAGCAGATGAGGAAGAAGACCATGAAGGCGGGCTTTGACTTCAACCTAATGGTTGTCGGTGAGTCACAGAGTTATCAGTGTTAAAGCTGTAAAGAGAATAGTTTTAAAAAGGAAATATTATGAATTCATTTTTTGATCTCTCTGGTCTATGATTCTGAGATGAAGAATCTCTTTTTCTTTAATCTTACCTCCTCCTCGACCTTGTCCTTCCCCTTGTCTCAGGTAACAGCGGTCTCGGAAAGTCAACTCTGGTGAACACCCTGTTCAAGTCCCAGGTGAGCAGGAGGAGTGCAGGGTGGGCCCGCGACGAGAAGATCTCCAAAACGGTCGAGATCAAAGCCGTGTCTCACGGTGAGTGGAGCAGCGAGAGCTTCCGTTCTTTCTCTACAGACATTTACAGCGGCTTAAATTAACGATCTTTGACCGCATTCCTAAAAGTCCCGCATGGCCTGCTCCAGTCTGTCGGTGCATTGGTTTCAGCCGAGGGCCAACAACTTGTGTGTCTTCTGCAGGTACTTTGTGTGAGATGGCTTCGATGGTTTGTTTACTGTGACCGTTCATAACTGGTGGTCCCCTCAAAATGACTCAGAATAGAATTAGAATAATTATACTATATACTTAAAAAAAACAGAGTTGGAGGAGAGTTGTACGTTCGTCTGTCTGTTTGCAACATGTCTATAAATTGATAAATGGATTGGCTTGAAATCTGATGAACAGTCAACTGATTGTTGAAGGTTCAGCTGACTCGATCTTTGTGATAATCTGGGACTTCTGCTATTACCCGATTTTCTGATGCAGTTCCAACATAAGTTCAAACCGTCTTGATTTCCAGATTCCAGTTTATTGTGTCCGTGGTACAAAGCAGGGTGTGTTTGAAGGCGATCAGTCAGGACAAAGTGACCAAATCCAAATAGGTCCAAACAATCAAGTAGCGTGACTAAAACTCTGACTACGTTTTTATTCATGGTCAGGTACAGACAGAGAAATATATCCGTCACTGTGAGGACGTGGTTCTCGGTCTCGTAAAACAAACAAACGCCAATCAGGGACTACTTCCACACAGGTCACACTGTCACTCAGCATAAAGCTAAATATGACCTCATTCAAAGCCTAAAAAGTTTGCTTCCAAAACGCCAGACGCTCTCTGAACTGAAATAGCGGCGTTTCCGTGGTAACAGTGAGCGACCCCTGCTGACACGACTGAACGTGGCTCAATCTGTGGTTCGCTAACAATGTCGCGGAGCGAGGAATCCGACTTGTTTACCCTCATTACGGAGTTTCTCTCCTAAAACATCCATGTTGTGATGTAAGGATCCGCCGCCATTTATGGATTTGAAAGGAATCCTAATCAGCCAGAATACACAGCAGAGTACCTCCAATGTAAAGCCACCCTGTTAGCATCAAACCAGTCACTAGCAGACAGCTCTGCATGCTGTTTATGAAATCGGTGCTGTGCTCGTTATGGCGTTGACCGACCTCTGCGGTGATGATTTAACAGTGGGGATGTGTCAAACCCTCGGACGGAGCTCCGTGGTCGCCAGAGTTGTTACGCGTCGCCCGCGGCTGACAGTGAGCCGACATCATTACGCTCTTCCCAGAGAGACACAGCAGACGTGTTCAAAAATATCTCAACCGGATCATTTGTTGTACTTAGTTTGCTGCCGTTTCTCTGTGGAATGTTCGGATAGAGAATGATACTCATGGAATACAGACCGGCTGCGTAGACGCGGTAGTGTTTCCACATACAAAGCAACAGCTGTGGTTTATGTTGCTCATTTCGTTGTGTGTGTTTTTTTACAGTCCTCGAGGAGGGCGGTGTGAAGATGAAGCTGACTGTCATCGACACCCCGGGCTTTGGAGACCAAATCAATAACGACAACTGGTGGGTCCCCCCCCCCTCCTGTATTCCAAAAAAGACTCGTCATCATTACTGCCTTATCTCACCGAGAACAACTGTTCACTCGTCACCACAGAAAATGTAACGATGCGTCTAGTCCCCCCCCCCCCCCGGAGCTACGTTAAAAAACACTCCCACTCTCGTAAAAGTCTTCTTCTTCTCCTCCACAGCTGGGATCCCATTTGCAAGTACATCAACGAGCAGTACGAGAAGTTCCTGAAAGAGGAGGTCAACATCACCAGGAAGAAGCGCATCCCCGACACCAGGGTGCACTGCTGTATATATTTCATCTCCCCGACTGGACACTCGTGAGTTAATCTTTGTCAGAATGAAAGATTTCTTCTCGACATTTTGTTTCAGATTGGCACAGCCTTAAATCGAGCAGGGGCTACTTTATATTGCACACAGCGCTCTCTCCTCTGAACACCTCACAATTAGCTGCCGCTGACAGCTGTGAAATGGCTCTCTAATGGATGAACGGATTCAGCCTTTCGTGTATTACAGCCATGCTTCTTAGCTGTTGTAATTGAGACCAGCAGGATGTTTTGTGTGCAGGCAGACAAGTACTGGGACACAACCTTTGTCCAATGATAGACTAGAACAAGGTATTCAGACGTAAGAAACATGACAAATACAATCCCTGTGCCTCGCTCTGCTATTTTTTATCCTGACTTCACTGTCGAGTCTTCTGGGACAATCACAGCCCCATAATCTACTGACTCACTCACCCTCTCTCTTTTCTGTCCTCTGCCCATCTGTCTGTCCCAGTCTGCGTTCGCTCGACATCGAGTTCATGAAGCGCTTGAGTCACTCGGTCAACATTATTCCCATCATTGCGAAGTCAGACACGATGACCATTGAGGAGAGACTGGAGTTCAAACAGCGGGTGAGTCTGAACTGATAAATCTCCCAGACCTACAGTTCAGCCAGTATTAGCTTATTTCTGATACAACACTATTCATTTATATCAATGTCAATGCCTATAAGTAATACTAACGATATGCTTGAGTTATCTTCCATTTTATCGTTTGTCCTTTCAAATCCAAGATGTCCTGCGCAACATATATTTTGGTATTTAAAGCTGCTCTAGTTAATATTTTCACATAAACAATGGATTAAATAACTGTGAATATGTAATGTGAAAGGTGAAGCTCAAAGTGACAACTATAGACTGTATATAAAGATGATATGACATCTCCCCAAAAGTGAAGCTAAAACATCTTGATCGCCCCTCTGGGATATTCTGGCTTCATTTTTGTACATTAAGAGAACGTCGAGACCAAGCAGCAACCTCCGGGTCTGAAGAGTGAAGCCAATAAGGAAGTGCATTATTTCTAATGGCCAGCAGGGGCCGACTCCTTTGGTTGTTAAAAGAAGTCAGATTGTATAGAAGTCTATGAGAAAATGACTCTACTTCCCTCTTGATTTATTACCTCAGTAAACATTGTAAACATGAGTTTATGGTCTCAATCTCTAGTTTCAAGTCTTCTTCAACACAGCATGATGTTCATTTAGTGAATTATGGTCCATTTAGAGTCAAACAGACCATAAAGCAGAGTATGCTTTAGGGCGGGGCTACCTTGTGATTGACAGGTCTCTACCACGGCAGGTCTGGGAGACTTTGACCCTTTCATAGTGTGTTTGTCTGAATAATGTCTTATTCAGCTTTCAGTTGTACTTAGCTCCACCCTCTCGTGTCACTTCTGTTTGTAAAAAAACAAGATGGCGACCGACAAAATGTCAAAGTCGAGGCTTAAAAACAGCAGTCCACACACCGATGGGTGATGTCACGGTGACTACGTCCACTTCTTCTACACAGTCTGTGGTGGAGACGCCTATGTAGCATTTAGCATCTTTTAACTCGTTTTAGTATGACTTCCCGCAGTTTTTTGGTTTAGTTACACCGCTCTCACAGCAGGGAGCACTACCTCATCAGAACCAAACCAGCCGGTGAACATAGTGGGGCATTTAGCAGCTGAAGAGCCAGATAACAAATGAAAGCTAGTGTTGTTTTCTGTCTGCTGGATGTGTAAAGAAGCAGCTGTCTATGAGATTTATAAGGGGATAATTTGTCAATGTTGGTTTTATTGCTTGTTTTTGCTGCCCCCAAGTGGCCAAGAAATTATAATGCATGTCATTTAAGGGATCCAAATATGGATGGGACTATTTCTAAATACCCTCTCCAGAATGTTGGGTACACTGGCTTTGGTTTGTGTTGTAGGTAAGGAAGGAGCTGGAGATGGGCGGGATTGAGTTTTACCCACAGAAAGAGTTCGATGAGGACATGGAGGACAAGAGCGACAATGACAAGATCAGAGTAAGTGGTTCTGTTATTTCTTTGTATGCATTGAGTCTTTCCCTGCTTCCCCTCCTCCAAACATAATGTCAGGGCACTGGGGCATGCTGTGTATTTGTTACGTCTCGTGAAACCTTGTGTGTCTCGTCGGCGCACTGAGCCGTGTTAAAATGTCTCTGTCCATAGGAGGCGATGCCCTTTGCTGTGGTCGGCAGCGACAAAGAATATCAAGTGAATGGCAAACGAGTTCTGGGGAGGAAGACGGCGTGGGGCATTGTAGAAGGTGAGTCACATTGCCTTTCTTAATAGGTACGAGTTTTTAATAGTAAATAGAGCTAATATTGATGGTGTCAGGTAAAGGACAAGATATGACCTTTGATGTTCTGTTTTCTTTGCAGTTGAAAATCCAAACCATTGTGAGTTTGCTCTGCTGAGAGACTTCCTGATCAGGTAAAATGGCCTTTTAAATGTACTGACTTGAAGGCTTAAAGGTGTAAGATCAGTCTGTGTAAGATCAGTCTGTGTAAGATCAGTCTGTGTAAGATCATTAAATCCAAAGTGGAAGAAACGAGAAAACGTATTTTTTTGTTTCGTACTACTTCGCCGGGATGAGAGCAGGTGGTAGCTCCCGGAGACGGACCTTCACTTTAGCAAGATTGATTCAGCCAGCGCAAACCCCAGCACCGGGAGTCCCAGCGGACTCATGGAGCGCTGGGACTAAACTGTTTATTGGCATCAACAGACCGTTTGCTGGCGGAGACCCCGGGCAGTCCCCCCCCCGGGATCAGAACCCTGGCACTGGGGTTTGCGCCGGATACATTTGTGTTCCTAGCTAACGGCTAACTGAAGGTTGAATTTTGCATATTCTTGCCCTGCTGTTATTTAGTAGTTGACGTTTTGTTTTATAACTGATTACTGTAAATGTAGATTGTATGGGCCCAGTAGAGGTGAAATGCTGCCCCCTGTTTGTTTGGAGCATGTGGCCAGGTATTACACATAGCAACAAGAGACACCATAATGGGTAACTTTTTCTGCACCACAAAATTGTAACTTATTATTATTATTATTTTAATTATGGAATAATCTGCTGATCATCTTCTGGATTTATTAAATAAACGTTCGGTATGTAAAATGTCAGGAAATGGTGAACAATCTGAACTTTTCAGAGCTCAAGGTGATGTCTTCAAATTAAATATTATGTAATATATTGATATATCACAGAAAGCAAATATTCACATTTGAGAGGCTGGAACCAGGATTAGTTTGGGCTTTTTCTGCTGAAAAAAAATGACTCTAATGAATCAATTACCAAAATAGTTGCTGACTACTTTTCTGATGATCAACTAATCCATTCATCAACTCATACTATTTGGCGTGACACATATTAATTTTGCGAGAATAAGCACAATAAGCATATATTAAGCATTTTGAATCGTATATATTCTGTACAATTTAAAATGTAACTCTGTGGCAAATCCCATTGGTTCAGATTGCTTCCTGGGTCCAGTCCTGCAGTGGGCAGGGTTCTAAAAGACATTAATATTAATTAATAAAACAAAAACGTAATAATGCTGATACTTCCTTGTCAAATAGATGTATACATAACTCACAGCACGTCCGCTCTCTGCTCCTGTGCCTCTCTTTCTCAGGTCTCACCTCCAAGATTTGAAGGAGGTCACTCACAACATTCACTATGAAACCTATCGTGCCAAGAGACTGAACGAGAACGGCGGCCTCCACCCAATATCCTCCAATAACACCCAAGAAAGCAACCTGTAGTCCGCTCAGTTAGCGTGAGAATAAGGAATCTACAGAATATTGTTATCATTGTCACCGCGGCATTGATGCATGCTCGGAAAACATTTGAATCTGTAAAAATCGGTGTCATTTAAATGTGATTTTTTTCTTTTCCTATCCCTAACTCCAGCCATCGTCTTCTACACTTGCGTCTCCACAAACACATCAAACCCCCTCTGGTTCATTTTCAAAGTCGTTCCGATGAATGTTTGGAAAGAAAAATCCCAAACAGATAACTTAGTGCCATTATAAAAATGAACAAGTTATCATTTATCACCAAACGGTTAGTGTAGGATTAGAAAGTGCCACATTTGTATGTGTATAAGAGGCAAATCTTTAAGTTTTAGTATTGTGAAGCAACTGAAAATATTATAATCATAATTCCTGTACAGCCCGAGACAGCTACAAATTGCTTCTTTGAAATTCTCAGCAGCAACAGTTCATTGGATGATAGAATCCCCGTGGCTTTACTGCTGTTCCGTCTTCTTTTATGCCCACCCTCACGAAGAAAACAAAGGAAACGTTCCCCGTTTATGTTTGATTTTTCCATTTAAAAATAGTTTGCGTGCACAGACCTGCATACTAAAATGAGAGAAAGCTGCAAAAATCCCATATGAAATGCAACTCTGTGTGTGTTTGTGTGTAATTAAAGAATCCACAGGGTGCATGACTGTGCATACTGCGGATTCTGTGACTCCTCGATTCACCGTAACAGTGCACACACCACAGTAGGTATAAGAAATGGGCATTCATTCTTGTGCTCACTCGCATTAGCTGCATCTTCTCCTTCAATAACCCTGGAGGATAATTATCAAACAGATCATGGTTTTAATATATATATTACATGTTTTTTGTCTAATTGACTTTGTGGCCTATTTTAACAACTAAATGGGTAACATGCCCCCAATGTTAATGTTAATCTAAAAGCCTGCAGCATGTAAGTTAAAGAAAAAACACTGCCCTTTGCTCATGCTTGTTGTTTTTTCGTGAGGTCGATTTTACACATTTTTCTCGTCACCATACCCACTGGCCACTCAGGAAAAGAATATTTTCTTACCCATAATAAATCCCACCAATGACATGATACAGGTGGACAGAAAACTTTGAAATTGTTTGATGTCTTGTGCAAATTTTTTTTTTTTTGTGTGTGTGAACAATACAGAACTTGAAGTGGTGACCAGTATTTGTGTTGATGCCATTTTTATGATTAAATTCGTATTGTTCACCACTGGGGGGCAGCACTCTGCCACGTATAAGCAGTGACTCAGTAGGCACTTGGAACAGCTCCATGTCCTCAGACATTCCGACCGCTGAGAGTTTTAGGTACGTTTTTACACAGTCCAGTGTTATTTCCCTGATGAAGTTTACAGAGTGTGGATCCTCCACTGCTGTCAGTGATAACCTGATCTGGAGAGATAAATAAGTTTACAAGAAACTTTAATTATATGACCCCAGTGGTATGCACTCAAAGTGTTGGTGCAATTATTCCAAATAAATCTTTCGTTTACCGAGTTTTCTTCGGGAACTCAACAGTTGTACTGCTCTGCCGTGCAGTGTCTGCAGTAGAGCACAAATATGCCAGAACTACAAGTAATTCAATCTTTCGCTATCCATCAATCCTTTTTGTTTTAAGTTGAGTCATCATTTTATACAATCATCCATGTCTGTGCGATTTTGATATGAAATGTGTCGTCTGCAACAAATTGCTAATAGTTGTCTGTGATTTTAGTGCAGTCAAAGGTTTCAAAGCAGACATTTGAAACGGTGTTTGTGTGCGCATGCTTGTGTCCGTACTGCCTGGTTGCTTACAGCCAATCAGTTCACACATCACTGCAACTTCAACTGATCAAATACTTCTGAATGTGTGATGTGTACATTAAATTGCTATTTCATGAGGTAAAATCGCTGCTGTCTGAACTCCTGTAACTAAACGGACAGCCCGCTATCCACATATCACTCATCCCTTTGAACTGGTAGAACTTCACAATGTACATTTATTTGATAACCGCTTTTGCTGTGTCAAGTTGCTGTGAAACATTGAGGTATAATTTTCAGTGTTATTATGAGTTATACATTAATGTCTTATTACTGTAATTTATTCTTTATTTAATAAAAGCACATTCCCATGTTTTTTTTGAAAGAGCTGTTTTTATTAATGTCTCAACAATGAATACATGATTTACATTATGAATATTTATATCATACCCTCAAAAGTGCCCAAATTAATATTTGGTGTAATTTTATTGTCTCCGCCAGGAGAATCTTGCAATCCAGTCGTATGCTGCTCCAGCTACCGGCATAATAATGTGGGTGCCCAGTTATGGCTGCATGCCCAAGGCCCTCTTGTGGTTGCAGTGACTTATAACAGCTTTTATAGCATGTTTTATACTGCCATTGATTCTCACTCACTCACTGCTCTTAACCAGCCACTAGGGGCCGCTAGTGATAATCTAGCTGAGTGCGTCGCTGACCCCCAGCCCCTACTGGCGTAGCTCACCTTATGTCTTTTGGACGGTGGGTTTGGCTGACAGCTAACAGAACTACCAGTAGACGCACTGCAGAGTATACCACCTCCTCTCAGACGCTACTCTGCACCCAGAGACACAGTGGAGGGGAAACAGTTTGCTCACTTTTTATTGTTTTGTGGAGTGTCTGGCTAACAGCTTACAGCTAACGGAAAAACCAGTACACGGCCTGCTGAGTACATCGCCGCCACTCAGCCGCTGCTACGCTGGCAGACCGCCTGATGAGCTTTTGGCAAGATTGTATGACGTGTCTTCTATGATAACAATGAGCAGATTGCCTGCATCCGCCGCCGCTTGTTTTTGAGTTAGAATTTTTTTTGTCCAGCGCCTTATGGACCATTAGTGTTTAGACAGGGGGTTAGCCAATTGTGGGTTGTACTCATTTGAATACACAATACAGCAGTAGTTGTGGCAGACAAACCTGGCAGAGATCTGCACACTACTGAGTGCACTTTTCTAGTTATTACTGTTATAAGTAGTAGTAGTAGTAGAAGTAGTATTAGTAGCTGTTGTTGTTATAAGAAACCTCGTATTTATATATTTATTTAACTGGATCCCCATTAGTGGATGCCAATGGTACCAGTTAGTCGTCCTGGGGTCCGAAATCAGTCCATGATATTCATCATATACATACTGTATACAACAACACATTAGTGTTACGTTATGTTCATCACATGTGAACCTCTTATTGTGTGAGATTGAGAAAGTTGTCGTTCAAATTTTCCCAAACATTCATTTCAATGTACAATGTATTTCAATGTTAACGTGATTTGGCCATCGCCCGCTGTTACGATTGATCTGGATGATTATGGAGAACTGTGTAAAAACTTGTTTTTGGTGAAAGAAAATGTGATTGCTTAAGATTGCGACTGTGCTTAAGACAATCCTTTTCTCTGCTGGTAAACAAGAGAGCATGCATGCTGTGCTCCTTCTTATGGGGCAATGCTCTGTTCTGGGACATAAGGAAGGCATTTCTACAGTTAGACATCCTGCCAAGGTATATAGGCCCTTTCTGTTCTGCATGAAAGATATAAATGAGATGGCGCTTGATCTAAATCCATAGCATTTTAGATTACCGATCAAAAGATCATGGTCTATCATGGTCTATAACTTCAAAGGCCTCGCTAAATTCCAGTAACACTGCACTTGTCATCCTAGCATTATCAATCCCCTTTGACCAGTCGTCTGTCATTTGTGTAAGGGACGAACAAGGGGAGTAGTTGTGTCTATAAGCTTGTTGAATGGCTTGTTGTAATCTTGTATTTGCGAATGGGCTTTTCTCTCCATCAGTTTTCTGTCGATAGCGATGGCTCTCCTGTTCTGCCCAATACATGTTTATATGCCACTTTAGTTACTTTAATTTATTTTTCCTTTTTGCCAGATACTGGGACATAGACCTTCTGTTAGACATTTATTTAATGTGTGACATATGGGACCTGAAATGTAGCTGCAAAATAAAGTACCTCACTGTCCAGTGTGTCAGTGCCCACTGAGCAATATTCAGGAAGCGCCTTCAACAACTTCCTTAATGTATGCTCGTCCACCCTGTCAAACTCAATGAGTTAAATTTGGTCTCTCAATTGTAAATATGGCTATTCCTGCAGATGTGTCATGTGAGTGATAGTATATCATGAACATGAGGCTCATGTGGTGAGTAAATCTTAAGAAAATCCCGTGAGAAGCTTGTAAGAGTGTATATATAAAAGCACAGCTCTTCACAAACAGTGGGGTTACTCGCTAGAATGAAGGAATATGCATTCTGGAATGCCACTCAAGAAAATTCCTTTTAGCATCTTATCATTGACATGACATTGTGATATAGATTGGGATTTTGCGGGAAATCCAGGTGACCACTCCTTGACTACACAGTAGTATAGTTTTCAATGCAGTTGATCATATATTTTAACAAAGAAGTACAGGCAGTGGGGGGGGGGGGGTATTTCTGGTCCCTGCAGTGGGTTTTACGTCCATCTGAGTGGATTTTTTCTTGTATATCAACTGTTTCTCTGTGTTGTGGTGTGCCACAGGGTTCCATTGTGGGTCCTATACATTTACAAATACATGCTTTTCTTTGGGCAGATTATTAGTTAAAAAATCGTTACGGACAGAAATCTTTCACACTGAGTCCGATGTGTTTTATGGTTCTATTTGATGGGACATTTTCCAATATAAGGGTGTGGGTGCAATAGATATCAGTACTCCCAAACAAGGATAATGTATGAATGATGTTAGCAAGAAGCTATCGTTCAGCTGCCTAGAGCACAGTCACTGCTGTCTAATCTTTCGTACATTCTTTGTTTTGCGACCACCGATTCCGAGTTATTCTGCAATGACCTGCCACTTTCCTAAAATACTACATCTCTGTGTTCTTTACTTCTGTCGATGAGTGCTTTGTGCTGGGAGTCAAATGAACGAAGTGACTCAGCTCGTCAGATGTCTTTTTAGATGATGACGTTGTCGTTACGGTGGCTCTGAGTGGTTAAACAACCCTGACGGATGCGTAAAAAACACAGAAAATCCAAACTGTTCTGAAAACAACAATGACAGAAAGGTTTCGGGGTGGGAAAGTAAACATGACACAACGCAACGTCGATTTTATTTTGAAATGTGCAACAATTTCAAACAAGAAATACTGACTTGTGTGCAAAGGCCTTTAAACTCACTGTCACTAAACACATGCTACTTGCTCTATAGTATATCAAATTCACAAATATTTTACACTCCAGTGGCGGCCGTGCATTTTATACTTGGGCCTTCACTACTGAAATACCACCTTATAACCACAAGATGGCGCCACAGCTAGGGTTATTATTCATTTCTTGGGCTGTAACTATATAACGTTACGTATTTGTATTAAACCGTTCGGTACGAGGCTTACAAACCGAACAAAACGTTTGAATAATACTAGTGCATTTGGAAAATGCAGAAGCTTAAATTGTAGGAAATATAATGTTTTCTGTGCTCATTGGAGACAGCGGTCTGTGTGACCTCTGAACCGGAACAAAAACAGCTGATGCCCCGTAAGTGTTCCGGGAGGCTAGGCTAACTAGCTTAACGGAAAAACAACAGCAGCAACACGCATTCTGCTACACACTCAAGGGCCATTTAGATATTAGATGTAAAAAAACGAACCAGTTGACTTACCAAATGCTGATCACATCCTCTTTTCTTTGTTGACAAAGAGTTTAATCCCACGGTTAAATCCCAACTCACAAATCCGTTTATCTTCCAGTTTCAGCCATTGAGTGTTAAAAAACAAAGCTAGGTAAAAAAATCTACACCAAGCAAAATGCAAAAAATATCATAATTTCATTCATATCTTTCAATATGAACTCTCACTACTCGACTAAGCCTCTGCTGTAAATTTCGTTTCAAAATAGTCACATGCTCGCCCACTGACCAATCACAGCACAGAATCTCACTGCAGCGCTGCTGCTAATGCTGACGTATCTGTATGCCTGCAGGCTGCTCTGGCGCGTCCAAGAATGTTAAACTAAAGATCTGATTGGTTGAACACTATGCCAATCAACAATATCGTCCACATTCACTTAAGCTGCACATGGAGGCACTGGTGAGTCTGCAGGCCTGGGGCCTCTCTTCTACCTAGAGACACAGAGGTGAAATCTGATTGGATAAAAGCTCTACTTAAAACAAGCTGCACTGAAGCAGAGCAACTGTGGAAGACAGTAGCTGTGCAATGAGAAAATAAGATAATGGGAAAAATATTTTTATAAATTATGATACATGTAGTGTATTTAAGAAAAATTATTAAATTATAAAATAGCTATAACTTTGTGATTCTGTTTAGGCCAGCAGAGAAGGCTTTGAAGGCCCTGACGGCCCACCACTGTTACACTCAATAGTCTTTGTGCCTCATCAGTTTACAGGAACAGGAATCAAATATGAGACATTTAACACGAAGCACACTAATTTTAGCTTATAAGTCCACTGAGACACCACCGACACACCAGCACCATCAAAGAGGCCCATAGGCCTCCAGGTGGGCGCACGACCTCATGACAAGATATGCCACTGTCTTGTTTTCCAATAGGCTGCACTACCTTTACCTTTTCAGGTTAAAGCACGTACACTCAAACTCTATTACAATTGTTACATACATACAGTTACATACTATGACGAAACTCTTTCCCAGCGCTGCTGAAATCAAATCCTGGAGGAAACACTAGCAATATGTTTTATAAACATAATAAACACATTACGCACCAGTCTAGGAGAAAGAGGGTCAATTCAGGATTGATTTTGAATCCTTTCAAATCCCTAAATTCTCTTCATCTGCTGAATGATCGACCGAGGTTGACTCCAATTCTTACCGATTTCCTTCGGGATTAGTCATTTTCTATCTTATCTAATCTTATCCTGCCCCAGTATCAGCCATAACCACAACATGTAGAATTGCTGCTTCCTTTTGATGTGTTCCTCTTGATGTACTGCGCTCTGGTGCCACATTAAATGTAATGTGTCTCTGGGGAGGCTGGCAATGTTTGTTTTTTTTCAGCTCGGGCCTTCTGTACAGCGCATACATTTGTGGACTTTAGACCTCTGCATTAAAAAAAGAAAAACATTCTTCTGTTAGGTCATTATATCACAGGTGTCAAATAAATGGAAATCTCAAACATGTCCGGCTTGCATATTCTTTTTTCATAGTTCGATGTTTAATTATGAGAAGTGTCTGTTATTTTAGATGCTACATGTTAGTTTATTTTACATACCTGTCCCGTCTCCACTCACTTCCCTTCCAGGTTGTCTATAGTTTGCATCTGCACTAGCTTTCCATCCTTTGTTCTGCCTGCATGATCCATACTTTGATGACTATCTGCCCGCCCACTTTTTGGGTACGTTTATCTGTCCTGATTGCCCACCTGGTTTTGACTCTTGCCTGTTTCTTGATGGAAGTAAGCGTGAACACATACAGTACCTCAATCTAACATGCAAACTGCCATAAAAGTAGCCCCGAGCATGTTCATGATCCAAGGGGAAAACACCCTTTGCTATTTGAATCCCATAATTGCCTTTTCTGTTGAACCGCCCCCAGGCCTCCAAGACAAACGTATTAGTGTTATAACCTGAGTAATCATAACAATATTAGAAAAACAGACGGGCAGTTACTGTATGCTAAGTGCATCATTCTTTCACATATCCTGTAGATACTAGTGGTTTTTGTGTCGCTGACAAAAAACAAGAGGAAAAGCAACTTGGAGAGCAGGTGTTTTTACTTCTTCTGGACAAGAGCGCAAGTACAACTAATTCTAAAAACGTAGAAGCGTTCTACAATCAAGAAGCTGCTGGGCAGCGTCTTAACGCTAAAAAGGCCTTGAATCGGCTTGCTGCAGTTTGTTATCACATGTTATCCTCACTGTCACTGTGGTGCCACGCAAGTGCCCACCACTGCCTCTAGATGTCACTAGACCGAGGACATCTGGGCCTTTTTTTTAATTCCCATTCCAGCTAAATTCTCTTTGGAGCTCCAGTCTTCATACACAGAGCATCAAATTAAGGTTTAAAATAAGAATCGACACCCATGACTGACCATTCAAAATTTACTGTGAAGATAAGTTAGTGTGGAGCGGCCTGCGGGACATCACCCCCACACTGTGGAGAATCAACAGCTGGCCGGAGACCTGAACGTGTTCTACTGCAGGTTTGATGAATCTACATTCGCACCCCTCACCCGCTCAGACATCAAACAACCACTAACACCCCCCGCCGCCACCCCCTCACCCCTCTCCACAGCCCCCTCTTGATAATCCTATGAGGGTCTGGTGTGGTCCCACCTGAAGGACATCACAGGGGCCAGCTGATTAAGCAAATTGTATTCTAAATTACGAGTTTGGCTATCAACGTTTATGAAATTAAGGTATTTAAAGCGGTCATTGTGTCTAATTCCATTTTTGTTAGGATTCAATCATTTTTATCTTGTGTTATAAATGCATGGCAAACCTTTTCTTTACAGCGGTGCGCTTTTGCCCTGCTTGGCGGGTCAGAGGCGGTCGACCGGTGTTTGAGGATCCCCTCATGTAACCTCCCACAGAGGAGGCGCATTTCCTCCCAGGGAAATATGCAAGATTCTATTTATAGCATCCCAGACATCCTCCGCTCCAAACTAGCCCAGCTCACTGTACCACACCCCACCTGAGAGGATCGGGGGAAATCACATCCAGCGCTGGTGTCCCCCATAGATGTGTGCTCTCCCAACTGCTCTCCTCCCTCTACACTAACGACTGCACCTCAGGAGACCCGTCTGTTGAACTTCTGTTATTTGCAGAAGACACAAAAAAAGGGTAATCGGCCTCAACCGGGACGGTGATGAGTCTGCAAACAAACAGGAGGTTTATTTGTTTGCAGAACTGGTGTGGTCAGAACAACCTTAAGCTCAACGCTCTTAACGGTGGACTTCGGGAGGAGCCCCCCCCGCTACACCGTCACCCATCACCATTCTGAACAAATCTGTGTCTACTGTGCAAGACTTCAGGTTTCTGGGATCCTTTTCTGGGTTACTGCAGACTCTTCCCCCCCCAGGACACAACCTGTTCCCACTCCTCCCCTCTAGTAGAGCACCGTACGCCAAAACCACCAGACACGGGAACAGTTTCTTCCCGCAGGCCGTCACTCTGATGAACTGTTAACAGTTAAATGACACAATATATTTTATATTAAATGGTTTAAAGACACAGCGGTGGTTTATTTGTAACATGTAAGCCAAATATAAATCTACGCTGCTGTAAATACTGAATATTCTGTAAACTGCCATGTATACATGCATGTAATGTACATATCCGCCTTCGTCAAAGAGCAACTTTTGTACATTAGTCATTCAATATTATACCAGTATATTCGCACTCTGCACCATTGCACTACTTCATTATCATTTTGCTAATTAACTCTTCATATAAAATACTAATGGTCACTGTTGCACTTGGACAGAATGGATTTGCAGACATCAGCTTTTCTGAGAAACTTTGCGAACGTAGAAACTATGCTAATGTATATGTTAGCAGTCTACCCAGGATCTGTGTATCTGAGTTTAAGCTCGTTCTGTTTACTGTAGAGGAGCACTACACTTTTCACAACCTCCTTAATGTGGAGGATCAGAAATCGGTGTTGCACTTAAATTCAAAGATGGTTCAACGGAAGGCTCTTTACTGGAATGGCACTTCAAAAAGCTACGTGAACGAAACAGCAAAATTGAAGACATGGACCGTGTTTACAGTCAGTCAGGATGTTAGCGGGCAGAGCTAATGTCACTGTTGTTTGTTGCAATGTAGCTGTGCTCGCCTCTCACTTTTCAGCAGCTGTGTGCTGGCCCCACTTTAAATGAGTCAGACAACGTCCACAGAGTGATATCTCTTCATTAGCGGTCACTATCATCACAGCGTTGTAACTGTTCAAATTACTGTCCGATTGTTGTTCTGAACTATTGCGCCCTCCGCTGCCCTGATGGGGAACTGAGAATCTAAAGGCCCCGAGGTACCTACCTCATTCCCCACTTTGTGCGTCCTCGATTCCTTTCCTCACCTCCTCTCCTAGTCCCACCCACGGGAGTTGCAGCTAGCTAGATGCAGGGCGGGGGGGGGGGGGGGGGGCATCTTTAAAGCGACGTCACTTGAATATGCCGTGTGGCTCAGCTGCGTTAGTTGTCCATTGTTTTGTTATGCCGCTGTATTTTATCTGAGGAGCAGCATTCGTTGTTCACTACAACTTACTTTTAATTAAATTGATAACGTGGCATAATGCGACAAGAAAGTACGGATGTCATACATTCTTATTCAACACACACACACATACATACAGTACATATATTACATCCTTTACATTCTTTTATTGTGTGAAACACTACAAATGTTTGTATAAAAAGTACTGTACCAATAATGAATGACATCTAATTGAGTGCCGAATATTAAATACAAACAAACACAGTCCTGTCTCTCTATATGACAACATGAAATACAGCAAATTAGTGCCGAATGCGAGAGAATGTTGGTGTTAATATCATAATTTGCCGTTGGCAGCTGTTTGCATTTGTAGACATCATGTCACGATTTAAAGTATTTGAGTTGGATGTAACGAAGGGCAGAAGGTTTGATCATCTTAAATAACTACAACTTGTGAACACCAAAGGAACGGTTACATTTGTGGAGTCCTGATAATATTCCAGCTGTGTGTCACGCCTCTTTTTTATGTCACTGGTGCCCAAAAAAAAGACTTCGGCAAAGGATACACCGGTGTTTCCTCGCTTGTAGCTCCTCCGGCAAACCTTTTATCGATCATTCCGATGCATTTTCGGAATTGGGCGTCCTTCAAGATTGAGCGCCGAGATCTATTTCCGGGTCACAAGCCGGAGGATCGAGGATGCAGGAGGCACAAATATCGAAAAAAATGACATGGAGCATGGAGCTTACGTACAGCTCATCTGCTCCACATGCGCTTTAACTCACAACAACAAGACTGAACTGTGTACATGTAGCATTTTCATTATATTCAACAAGAAATATCCGAGCACTCTTTTTTTTTTGTGCAAAAATGTATGTGCGAATTCTCCTTCCGCCATCTTTGTTCACGTTTGTTCGTCATCCTTTACGGGTCTGGCGTTGTGGTCTGCATACAGTGTTCCCTAAACACAAGAGCTCTCATTGATAAATGTCACTTCATTCTAAATGTCAGTGTCAATGCAGAGGCACCATGTTACAGTGTAGCCTAACTGGATTTACACACACAAGAACCTCAAGGGTTCTTTCTGCTATACTAGCACTTGCCTAGTGTGCGAGAGTGTGTGAGAGCACAGCACCAGAGGTGAGGAGGAGCACAGCTACCACATCACATGGATTTTGGGATTAGCTATGAAACAGACTGTAGGAGCAAGGCTGTGTCCGTGAGGACAGGAACATCTACACCGCTTATGATTAAAACATCACTGTAATTCGCCCTCTGCTGGCCTCCTGGGGAACTACACGTTCCAGAAGTGAGTCAACAAAATGGCTGACTGTTCTGTGTAATGTCAGAAGGGAGCTCAAATTTACAGACCATATGTTAATGTGATGGATTTTTAATTTTGAAAGGTAAGAATAAAAAGGCAAGTCTTTGTCTTCTTGAATTATTGTGACGAATCCACAAAATCATAGTGCAAAAAAAAAGTATAAAAAAAAAAAAGAAGAGTATATTATTTGTAGCCCAGGCTAAAAAAAAATACATTTCCAGTCACTAGTTGGATTAGTATTCTTCCGATGACTTTGGTTTGGACTTTTTTCTCATCTCATTTGTGCCATTGAAAAAAAAAAGGCAGCGTTTAACAAAGCGCAAACCACTCAAGGTCACTCAGATGCTGGGTAACATACCTAGACACATTCAGTAACCCTCCAGATGGAACGCCCCTACATTTAAATGATGTATGAACTACAACAACACTACGGCCTGTTGTAAGGTTTACACCATTTTTCAGACTGTTGCTCAACTGACTCCTCCTCCACCGTTTAACCCCGCCCCCCTCACCCCGACCCCTCCGTGGTGGTGCACAAATCACAAACCCCTCCCTCTCCATGCTAATGTTCCGCTCCCCTGTTGTCCCTTGATACAACCAACGGCTCTGTGCGCTTCTTAGAACCCCGCTGCAGTTGCTCCAAGCAGAGGAGCTGCTGCTAAACACTCACTTGTGTCGGTCCTAGAGAGACCATCCATACAAACCGACCGCTCACGTCCCAGAGCTGTTCATGCCTTCCTTAAACGGCTCCAGCTACCGACTTCGACACCGCCACGAGTAACGTTAGAGCGACTTTAAAAAAACAACCGACGGGAACGCACGGCACCGAATCTGTCGACCAATCGTTCTGTGAGGATTTTTTTTGTTGCGCGCGAAAAGAGGAGGAGTCTGTTTGTAAGCGAAAGGGGAGAGCAGTCGGTCGAGTCCGCGAAGGCACAACTACTCAGTCGCTGTGGTACAACTCACTAGTTTCCCTGTGAATGCTTAAACCGGTGGACTTTTACCACATCAAGAGCGCAACGTGTTGTCGCGTGCAGAAGATTTGAACAGCGGCAGCAGCAGCAGCAGGAGGAGGAGGAGGAGGAGGAGACGGTCTGCGGAAGCTCGAGACTGAAAATCGCGGCAACGTTGCTTTGGCGACGCGAAGAGTCGGTGAGTCGTGGTATTGCAACTAGCATGCCAGCTAAGCAGCTTTCACTTGCCTTTTATATTTAAGGGGAATAGATAATATGCTGATTGGAACTTGGGCTTATGAATATGAACATTTCGTCTTAAATTACAAATTTGTATCAGTTTTTGGTACATGGGGTGTATTTTACAATGGTTGGGATTGTAGCGGGTGTTAGCATAAGTTATGTTAGCGTAAGTTGGGTTAGCGAGCGCTCGCTTAGATACTAGTTTCATGGATAAAAGGCTACATCAATGACATTTTAACAATGGCAATGTTCTTTTATTTTTACTTAAAAGTTATTTTTTTTTGTTTTTACTTGGGGGAGTTTCTATTGTGTGAAAGCAGTCTCGCGTGTTTTGCAATCGCGTTATTTGCTTTCATCACATTTTTGAATTCTGATTAACATCATAATAAATATAACATTATGGGTTTTTTTTCTAATTACACGAGTAATATGTCTTCTTTTATTTCTTTAAATTAACTGTCTTTAACACATAGCTAACAGTAAAGCGTGCCGCTAAGCTGTGGTTACTTAATTGAAGAACTCTTGTACACAAATACACTCAAGTATATGAACAAGAAGAAACATGTGACCCAGTATGAGACACCCTCACACCATTTATGCTACCCGTAGTCTGACACAAGCTATCAAACATTATTTTAGATTAAGTAACTTCCCTATTTAGCAACAAAAGAATGTACGTCTGCGTGTTTGATCCTCACTAAAGTCCACTGAATCCACTATTGGTACTAAAACAGGCAACACACCCAGCACACTGCAGAGGGGAGAGTTTGAAGGATAGGCAATAAGGAAGACATTTTAAAGAGAAGTTGTCTACCTCGGGATAATAAGTTGGAACTAGAAAATAATAGTGTTTTAGCTTTGCCATCCTAATTGTTGTCCTTTGTAGAGCTTTAATGAAGAGTTTATGGCCTCCTTTTAAAAAATCCTATCATTTGATATAGATATTAGAGAGTATCGCCAAATTGAAAGTCAACACTAAATTGAGGTCTCAACAGCACATAATACAAAATGGGCTGAAGAGGAAACTGCTGCATTACCTAAAGGGTGCAGTTAAACCCCCCTCTTTGTCTAAAGTGGTACAGCCCAGTAATTTTCCATGCACCACACTGTCCTAGGATGTGGGTGTGGCTTAATGTCAATGGCAGTTTTTCCTCATTGCCCAGTCACGTGGGCTTCTAAAAGAGACAAACATCTGCAACTTTTTTTCCATTTTGGTGAAGTAATGTATAGATAAGTGACCAACTGATTGTTTGAACCATAAGTCATCCACAGTTTGGGGAATTTGTCAGTCTGCAGACTGTTTCATCATATTCATGTTTTTTAAAAATGACCCAGTTTTGTCCTTAAAGTAAGCTTTTTTTTCAGGTTTGCTTTTACCTTTTGGGAACATGGTACATTCCTGTCTCTGGTTTCCCCTCCCCCACCTCACCCAGTGGCAGTGCTCACATGGTGCACTTGTAATTCATTGTCTGTTTTTTTCTGCTGAAGAGGAAGCAGTCTTGAAAGGCTCCTCCTACATTTTTTAAAGAAGCTTTCTTGTAGATGTTAGAAGGCTAAATATGATCACCATTTGTCTAAAACAACCAATGGAAATTTCCTATTAATCGCACAACTGCTGCAGCAATTTTGCAGGGCTAGCTACATTCAAATTGATACTACATTAGAATGGAGGAACATTTGAGGTTCTTTCTGGCTTTAGTTTAAAAATGAGAACTCCAAATGTCCTTCATGTGGAGAAAAAAGAGGACTTTGTGCCTTTCAGTGGCACATTTCTCAGTCCTAGTTTATTCAGGTCTGGAGCCAAATGAAAGTGAGTGATGTGCAGCTGCTGGCTCATGAGCCACCATAGGTCCACGGAAAAGCTACATATATTTGTCTCTGTATTATCGGTAATACATGTCAGTGAATTCAACCACACAAATAAGATGGATGTGAATGTTAACATTTGCTCACATTAGGCAGTATTAAAAAGGGGAGAGTAACACTTTTCGTTCCAGCTGAGGTCTGTCACTGTTAATTCGATCATTGGTAGACGTTAGAGAGCAAATGGTTATCTTGCCAGATGTTTCGTAACTTCTACTATTCAAAAATGTTCCCACGTCACGTTTGAGAAATCGGCCAATTCATATGACTAGAAAAGAGCTAACATCTGTGAACATGCCACTGCAGGTATTGACGCTTATTCTGTCGTATTAATTATTCATAAATTCCAAAGTGTAAATAAAATGCAACTTAAACACTTATTCAGCAGTATTCTGTCAAGATGATAATGTGTGAATGCAAGTAGACATTCAATGTAATACATGTATAAACAGAAAGTCTTCGCATGTGATTAAAATGTCAACCCAGTCCAATTTTTTTTGACGATATAGATTTGACCCAAATTTACATACAGAATTCATTTAGTTAGATTTGTTTTTCTGTACTGTAAATATATCTGCAGTTTGTGTGTCTCCCATCTTAAAGAAAACGGGAGCCTTTCTGCTTAATTTCAATGACATTTTTACGGTTCAGGAGTGATAGAAGGTTCCAATCCTACATTTTTCATATTGTTGATGGAAAAGACCATACCTAAAATTTCTCTTGTTGTTTTTACATTTTTCAAACCATGCCAAGTCAATTAGAACCAGTTTCATCCAGTTACAGCCGGTTTCTTTGCTTCAGGCTGTAAATGAGAGTGATAAGGAATATGATCTTGGTTCAGTCTCAAAATACCCCGGTGTTTGTTATTCATTTATATGTTGCAATGCTGATAATTAGAATGAATGGCTTGTTTAAAATGACTACTTTGATTTTCAATCATAAGCCATAATAAATTAGTCAAGAACTTGTGTTCCTATTTTAGGGGAGCCCTATTATAAAATGTTATCCATATTTGTGATTTCTATGGAGTACACTGGTGCATACTATATACATGCAACACACTGACAATTCAATCATGTCATCATAATGTTTGAAAAGGATTTGCTTCAATAAAACCCCACTCCAAAATGTTGCACTCATTTGCCATTTTGAAAGATGTTTATTTTTTATTTTTTTTAGCGTGTAAAAGTTTATTGAGAGCTTTGTACAGCTGTAGACGGCTCACATACATGTTCAGGCTTGCACGTACATACACCTAGGCTGTGTCTCCTCCCACTCCCATTGCCTTGTGTATTGTGTGTCAGGGTGTCTGCTTTCGCCGTGGGAACCCACTGCCTGAATTTCGTAGCGCTAAACCAATCCCTTCTGCGCAATATTGCCCTGGTTAGTCCCTTTAAAACATGCACCGTGCCATGTAAATGGAAAGTTAACATGTGGCTCACATGTCTGAATCAGGGCCCAAGTCCTGGCAGCTACCTCATGTCTGAAACATTTCTCAATTGGCATTGCATTGACATATAGAACACAGCAGGGCAAGGTAAAACATGCAGAGAAAGAAACGCACATCATCTTGTTCGCCTTACCAAGAGCACGCTATAAACTACTACTCAGTCATTGTCTCATTTTTGCATAAAGGGAATCAAATCTGTTTCATAAATCACTGCGAATGAGCCTGTTTTAAGTCTTTAAATGGAAGTTGTTTTCCTCTTGCAGTGTGAGGAAAAAGAAGGAAAAAAAACATCCACATACAACCACAGCATTAATCAGGAGACTCCCTCCTCGTCATTTCAGTTTCTACTAATGCAAACTGATTAAATGAATATCAGTCATTTTTGATTACAGCATTTGAGTGAATACGGATTTAACAAGTTAGCATCTTGTCATTCTATGCATGTGTGCTGTTGGTCTTTTTAATATAAGTAGTTGATTTGTGTATATAATAGATGATGAAAATGTTCAGGATTCACTGTGAGAAGAGAAGGGGTGTGCTTCATGCTCACAATGGTGATTATCACTTCAACAAAATAAGATTTGAAATATGCCATTGATGCAGTCTTAGGTAAATACATTTTCGTTTTAAAAGGAAAACGATCTAGCTAGGCACAAGCCTTCTAGAAATAATCTAGGTCCATGCTAACATGACTGAAAACGCACATCACATGTCCATTCACAAACACTGGGCGTGGGCATGCTGGTGTGAGCATGAAGTAGATTGGTGTACTCAACGGCTGATTGCCTAGTTAATGCCTCCGGACTCGCCGTTTGCAAATCGCTCAAATAATAGCTTGCCTCCTGCTAGGCAGCAGTAGTATTGTAAAATGCAAAATGTAACTGCACAACAGCTGCTCGCATAGACAACAAGGTCCGCAGCGCCAGTAGTTTGTTACACATGTTGAATTAACCCCTGGTAGTCGCACAGCTGAGGGCGTGCCGGATCGGGGAAGGACTCGTTACAGATAAGACCCAATCAAGAAGCGAACGTGGGTTTCTGCCCAGTTGTTTTCAACGGTCTCTGTTTCTGCCCGTCCAGACAAAAAATGCAATCCCAATCACTAAGGAGGCATTAGCCGCTTTTGCAAACATCTCCGTTTTAGGGTTTCTTACATGCCAGAGTAGTATTGATGCTAGGCAAAAACACAGCAAAAGTTACATTTTGAAACATATTTGTGTGGATGTAGTGAGGTTGCTCAGCAAAGAGCAGTGTACAAAACATTCAGGTCGATGCCTCTCATTTTTTATGCTAAGTGGCACGTTCACCAATTACAATGATGGGTTGGCTTTTTGTGCTCTCTGCAGCCAGTTTGTTTTTTACCAAAGATTATTTGTGAGGGAAGAACTCTAAAAACGTTGAGAAAACCGATACTTCGTTAGCAGAATTTTGGCATTGACTTGTTAAGGTGACGGTAATTACTTTTCTACAGTACTGCAGGTATCGTAGGTATCGTCAGGGCTCAAGACTCACGGTGTCCCATCGTCCCGGGGACGATATAAAAATGTGTTTGGGACACAGTGATCTCATTATTGACATGTTTAAGTCAAGTATATTTTCCCCGAGTAATGCTACATTGTGAACAACAAATCCACATTGAAATCGGCAGTACGAGACCAGTTAACATTACCGGTTAGCAGCCCATAGGCAGCCCAGTTCTTTATGGAGCCAATGTTAACGGGAGGTGCTATAGATATACATTATGATACATTCTGTAAAAATGTGTATTGGCGATGGTAAATTCCAACTTTTTCATTACATGTTTAATTCTAATCTTGTAAAATGTAAGTTTTTTTCGAGAAACTTTGAATAACTACAGTTGTTTGAAGGAGATGTTTTCACGGTAATATAAAGTAGATAACATAGAGGGAATCATGAACTGTTTAACAAAACATGCAAACGGTAATCACAGAATGTATTTTCTAAGTACATGGGATTGCTTTACTTTAGTTTTTTACCGTGGTATCGAGAATCGTGGAATTTCACAGGCATTGGTATCGACCACTACATTTCTGGTATGCTAACAACCCTACTCGAAAAACTACAATCTACAATCACAAGTGATTTATAGTTCCAACAACTCCAACAGAGGGGTATCGTCTCTATTTAAACGATATAGCTGATCACGTCAATGTAAATTTCAGAAGTCGCATCTTCCCAGCTAATCATTCATTCATATATGAATAATTGTTTATAGATTTATAGTCTTCAGTATTTGAATCGAGAAGAACCCAAAACAACAGAACCTTGTTTAAAGGATGTCTGCATTGTTTGGTGAAATTGTTTTTACGGTACTGTTTGTGCAGTCTGAGTTTTTTTCGTCCCAAACACCAGCTGTACCGACAGTTCAGATATTAGGTGTAAGCTAGCTAGCAACACACGGCCCTGTGTGTGTGTGTGTGTGTGTGTGTGTGTAGTTTGTATGTATGTATAGTAAATACTTTGCTATTGTGGTCTCTAAAATTTGCTTTGCTTTCCGTCTTCAGTGTGCCGATTTCTATGCCTTTTGTTGACTTGTATTTGTGATGATGGTCTTGAGGCATATGCAAAACAGCTGCCGGTATGGGCTCTTCCAGGCTGCAGCACACTGCCTCCCAGATCAGGATGTAAATGTTGGTTTCTGAAAGAAACAAATGGTCGGACACAGCCCCCAGTAATCGGATAGGTGTGGGAGGAGTGTCTCTCGTTTAAAGTTACAACTCAGCTAGTAGACCAGTAGAAAGATTCACGCTTTTAGCAAAGCAGAATAAACTGCTATTGAGGACAGGAGTACTTTGCTGTCTTCACTCACAATTGTCATGCCTGAGTGGAGGGTTTCAATGTGGATCGCAGGTAGGAAGGAGCAGTTCCGTTTACTTCCCTGTAGGCTAGCACCAGTATTAAACTGGATATGAGCTGCAACAGGGAGCCAGTGTTGCAAACCGAGAAGTGGAGTGGGAAAACTTTTTTAGGTTGAAGTCAAGATGGGTGGCAGCAATCTGGACATGCCGCTAGTGATAGTTTGGACCAGAAGCGTAAGGATGGAGTTGCAGATGTCCATTTGGGGTCGACCAACCACGGAACCATCGGACATCGGTCTGACAACCGATAAGCTTCTAAGAGCAAGGGGCTATGTATCTGGGGATCTGGTGTAGCCAGCGGATATCCGGGCTAAAGGTGCGTTCACACCAAACGCGATGAACGCGGCGCGATTACATACAAAGTCTATGTACAGACGCGATGGCGCGATAGCGCGGCGCGTTTCGTGCGTTTGACGCGTCAAAACGCCGAATCGCCCCAAACGCAGAAGTTGAAATATTTGAACTTCTGCGAAAAAATTGCGTGACCCTGCAGCGCGATAGCCAATCAGCGTTGAGTTGCTCTCCCCGTCATCAGTGAAGTCCTGCCGTTGCTAAATCAAAAAAAATGGAGGACAAGCTGATAGTCGCGGTTTGTGGCATCCCTGAGTTCTATGATACGTCCTCATATCTGTACCGCGAACGTTTGAGGGACTTCCACAACAAGTACAAAGCCGCAATTGTCCTTATTCCTTTCATGGTTGATTGCGGAAAGAAATAACGGAAAGAAATAGCGGACAGTTGGCTTCCAGGTCGATACGCCCCCTTTCTGGCGCGTCCAGCGCGATGGACGCGATGCACGCGAATGAACACAAATAGTCCCCGGTGATGCCAGCAGCGCAATGGACGCGATTCGCGCCGCGTTCATCGCGTTTGGTGTGAACGTAGCTTAAGACTTTTCCGTGATGTTAACAGTCCAATTAGCTATTTGAGATGCGTTGAGTTGACACGACATATACCACCGGATTGTTTCAAAATTAGCCAGTTTACAAGCCAGTTTAAAATCAATACAACGCAAAACCATTGTCATTCGTGATAGGGTCAAACCCAGTTTATTGTCCAAGTTGGTGTCACCAATGGTGATAGAGAGGTCTCGGCAGGCAAGCAGACTGCAGAAGCCAGCTGCTATTTTGGAAATAGGAGGCGGTGGCAGACGGGGGCCGGGAGAACACAGCAGCACGAAAGTGAGTCGGGATTTCAGATCAGACCAGGGAGCCTGCAGTTGTGGCGGCCCTCCGCAGCAACAGCATATGTCAATATGTAGTTTAAATGTGTGTAAATGTTTAACCGAGTAGTATTTCTGGTGCCGACTAGCAAGGGAAGCAACGTTTAATCGACTAGATGACCAATCGCGCACATCCCTAGGAGGAACACAAGCTCCATTTTGTTCAGGCGGCGCCTCAGCATCAACTCCTAGAGAACTACAAGCAAGGCACTAATCCGAGAGAGCGATGCCATCTGTGATCGATTAACTAGCACATGGTAGCGGCAGAACGCTGTCAGGGAGTGGATGTAGACTCTGCTCAGCCTCGGGCCTTGGTGCCCTGCTGCACTCCACTCACCCAAATTAGCAAATGCTAATGAACGAATAGTTGACTATTCGGGTCCAGACCTACTCTACACATTGCGCATATCAATGAAGGAATGCACCCGCTTACATGCAAAAATGTACTTCAAATATATTTCAAAATCGCCAGCTAGCAACGTTGGAGACTGTGCGTTACTTTTTATTGATGGTTATTGGTCATAATTTAGGGAACTTCGACTGTCGATCAAAACAAATAATGGCCAATAGCATTGCTTTTACATTGCTGTTGCAAGCCATTTTTAAGATGTGTAGCCTTTGTCATTTATACGCTAACCTTACTTGGCAAAGCGAGTCGGGTGAAACATCTGATGAGCTTGTGGAGCGAGGGTGCATGAGCAGCCACGCGACTAAATGTAAATAACGAGGAAAAATGCAGACGTGGAGCTATTGTTGTTGCTCTGCTGTTGAATGAGGAGGAGGGGGAAATTATATAGTGCATGGTAATTAAAAACCGCCCACATCAACCTTTGTCTGCCTTTGTCCGTTCCTACCACATCTATTGGCATCAAAACAGGAAGTCAGTGGTAAAGTAGTAAAGCCCGCCTCTTACTCGATTGGAATGGCTGACTGGGCAAAGTGTGACATTGACGAGCGCTGTGAAAAGTTTTATGGGCGTCTGAAAAAACAAAAACACTAGAAAAACGGGATGCGCGGTGTAAGAGGAGAGCAAATACAGTTAAACAAATTCCAATGTTTTGGATTAGTCTGTTGAAGCTAACTAGTGTTAACGTTAACGTAACGGCTACAAGAAAGATCACAAATGTAACTGAAAGGTCGCATTGAAGTTGGTTTTATGAATATTTAAAACTTTGTATTTGTTTAAATAACTAATGATTGTTTCTGTTATTATGTAGAACACGGTAATTCCACAATACACAGAGATATAAGATAAATCGGTAGAAATTAACATTGCAGGTTAAATACAAAATACAAGAACACAGTTTGTTACTCAAGAGCTCTAAACAGCAGGGAGACAAGCAGCAGTATTAAAAAACAACAACTAAACAGAGTAACATGGTCCAGACAAAGTCAGCCGTGTTCATGATTAAAGGGATTTTGTTCTGCTGTGGCTGCGTACACAGCAGCAGCAGCCATTTTGTGTTGTAGCATTCACCGCAAGCTATCTATCAAAGGGATTGGAGTGGGGATGGGGAAAGTGTGGAGTAGCTAGCTTGTTGACTGATTCAAATCACTTAGCTCAGGGACTGTTAGGAGAACTAGACTTCACCAAGAGTGCTTTCCTGTTCCACATCGGCTAATTTAGTCCTGGACGTCTAAACACTCCGTTTGAATCGTTTGGGGAGCTTTGAGTTTGTCGTTCACCTCTCTAGCTCCCTCCCTCGTTGGTGAGAACACCCTTCTGCTGCAATGGTTCAGTCCGTGCTTGGCTGTAAAACTCCAGACTGGAGCCGACTGCTGGTGTGGGGGAGGGGTGTTGGCGCTCTGTGTAAAGGCTGTGGACTTCAGCTCTGACTGCGTGGTGCTAGCTATAGCTTATGGGATGTGATTTTACTTGTAGTTACTCCAAAGATTGTCTTTAGGTCTTCAAAGTTGTATCAGAAAAAGGGGAGGGAGAAACTGCATGCAGATACTTCAGTTCTGCAATTCACCAAAAGTATTTTTATTACTCTGTCTTCAGGAAACCTGGGTTACTTTTATTTTGTAGTTGGTGTTTTTTTTGTTTATTCTGTGGTTTGCCCATCAACATTTATTGGCTTTTTAGTGTAGCCATGACAGGAGCCTTCCTCAGCAGCGCCAAAGAATAATCACCATGTGCTTTCTCGATTCACGTGGAAACCCCTGGTTTGCCCCCCC
The DNA here is from genome assembly GCF_910591455.1 of Pholis gunnellus. Lineage (NCBI taxonomy): Eukaryota > Metazoa > Chordata > Actinopteri > Perciformes > Pholidae > Pholis > Pholis gunnellus. The sequence continues at coordinate 23,116,133 of NC_136531.1, forward strand.
CCCCCATCATATTTTTCTTCCCTCTTTTCCTTCTTCCCCCGCTCTTGCTAGTCTCCACTTGTTCAAAAGAAAAAAAGAAAAAAATCCTGCGTACAATGTTGAGGCAATGGTCTAAAGAGCAGTGCTGTTGCATTTTTGCTGAACAGGTTAACCTGGTTTCATAAACAACTTTCTTTTGGAATGTTTTGGAACATTCTGTCCATTTGTCATTTCTAAACCTAAAACACTGAGATGTCACAGAGTCTTAAGTAAATGCAACCGATTATTTTTGCTTCTAGGATTAATTGCTGCGTCTTTTATTGGAATCAAAATTGTCACCGATATGTAGAAAATAGTATTTGAAACTAGTATAACATTTGAAGAAAAGATGCCCTCTTTGGATGGATTGAAAACGAGAAACAAAGAAGCATACATGAAGGAATGGACTCTGGTTTCCTGCTTGTCGAAAAGCAGCAAACATAAGTTTCTCTGCAGGCCACGAGTGACATTGATATGAAGTGCATCGTGAGCTAATGAAATGGAAGCGATTACACTTCACCAGGATATTCAAATGCATGATTAATATTTATTTTTTACCGGGGAGTTAACTTTGTTTGTTTGTGTGTGTGTGTATGGCGATTGTTGATGATTATGCTACAGGTCCAGCCTGCATTGTTGACTCAGCATATTTAGAATCACAGTTAAAATCCTGTAACGGTTCACGTTTCTCTCCGAAATCAAACTATTAGTATCTTTTTATGTACAGCCCTGAAAATGCCGATATCACCACCGTATCTACTCATTCATTTAGGCTAATGGTTTTAAATGAATCGGTCATACTCATTGTGGGACTTCACATGTGAGTGCATCCATCCATCAGCACACTTTCTATACCTCTCACCCTGGAGACTGGAGCCTCTCCTGGGCATGGATCGGCTGAGAGGCCGTGTCCACCTGACTCGCTCGCGTGTGTCTCGACTGTGATCGTAAACTACATTTCCCAGAAAAAAAAGAAACCATTTCTTGATTACACAATCACTGCTTGTAACCAGGAGGTTCAGGGTGTAATCAGTCAGCAAGGGGATATCAATGGAGACTGGTGTGACCGTTTTAGAGAAACAGCCTGAACAGTTGATGTACAATAAGTCAGTGTTACAGAAATAAAAATAAAAGGGATTTGATGCTCCAAATAGGAAATACAACCAGCAACTTAACAGCACACAAAGTAAGTGAATGTGATACTGTGTGAGTTGCTTTAGCGCTTCGCAAGCAGTTGGAATAAAGCGAAGCCCAGATCGGTGTGAGAGCCTCATAAACTGGCTACCTTGTGTAGAAAGGTGCGAAATTAGCTTTTGTTTCATTTATCTAAATATTCCACAGCTGAAATGTTATGTGCCAGTGAGAGGTCTGCACACAGGAATGACTTTAAAATGACGTGGTGCTGATGTCGCAACAGGACAAGATGTTGTGCTAGATACAGCAGGCTCGGAGGGCTCTGTGTGGCTGCGCACGGCAGACCAGGTGGCCATTTTGAGTTTCAGTGAATCCAGATGCAGGCAGCGAGGGTGGGGGAGGGGAAGACTGCGCACAGTGCGCAGTAATGTTGGAATGCAGACTCTGCTCTCACTGGCTGACATCTTTTTTTTCCACTCAGTGTTTAGCCTCCATAGAAAATGTCTAAAATTGTATTGTTTACACTTATTTAGTTATTTTTACATCCTCTGTGACTGACGGTTGGAGACAGCAAAGTGTGAGCTTTACTGGCATATCGGTTGAAGCACCAACTGCAGCCCGGAGGAGGAAAAAGCATTATTTTATTACCCAGTTATCTAGACCTAGGTCCATAAAACATTTAGCACAACAACTCAGAACTATGAGAGGTGACAAAGTGGGAACTTATCGGTTTAGCTCTTCAGTCATAGTTTAGGGTGTTGCACTCTGAACCAGGATATAGAGGTGATCATAATGACTAAAGTCATTAAATCCCATTTGCTCTTTTAGAAATAAGTTTTTGTTCAGGTTTCCCTCAAGACCCATGAATGAGTATGGAGATTTCTGCAGATACTGTGCTTTTTTTTTTAGGAGGCGGGGTCTGTTATCGGATCTGCTGAAGCCTGTGTTCAGCATGCTGCTCGCAGCGCAGCGCTGGTGGCCATTTTGTGTTTCTGCAGTAGCAGAAAGGTGCCCGGTCGAAGAACGCAGGTTTTGTTTGCTCTCACAGCAGGGCTTTTGATGTAGGACAGAAGGCAAATGGCAGGTCATTGTAATGAATGAATCACACATTACTACTTCTGCTACTCCAACAGTGCATTTCCTCTGTTTTGAGTCTCAAAGACAAAACTGGAAATTGCTCCAAAAAACAATTTTGTGAAGAAAAAAACAAAACACCGGTGATAACTTCAGGTAGAGAAGTAAAAGTGCACCAAGTCAATTTCTCAGTTTTCAGGCGGGTGTTCTTCGTTCCTCTTGAGTAAAGAAGCACCCCCGTGCTGGAATGGTTCAGTCCTCCCTGCTGTGGGAGAGGCCGGGCAGTTAGAGGCTGCTTACTGAGTCAAGCTGTGCTCTCATTTGTTAGCTGTGCGCAGCTAGCTAACTGTGTGGCTATAAAGCGACATTTCTTGCTTGTAAATGAAGAATTATAAACAACAACAACAACAAAAATACTACAGTAGATATTACTGAAATGATCTTTCAATCTCCGATGCGGTAGTTGTAGTCAACCATGAGAAGTAGTTGTATTCATATTTCAGAGGAAACATACTTATTTGGTTTATATCGAGTTGTTTAAAGACAATAAGCTAAAAAAAAAAACAGCGGTAATGATTCACTTTTCGGCGTGAAAATTGCGTGAAAATGTAACTCCTTGGCTTCATTAAGCAAACCTTCAACTGCACTTTGTTCGATTACTTGAATACTTGATCGTTTTTCCTCTTTTGTTTTCCAATGCCCCACCCCCACTCACCCCCCCCCCCCCCTCAGAATGGTTCAGTCCGTGTTTGGCTTGGAGAGGCTGAGAGCGAGGGAAGGAAGGAGTGAGAGAGAGTGAGAGTGAGAGAGAGAGAGAGAGAGCGAGAGAGAGAGAGAGAGAGAGTGTGTGCGTGTGTGCGTGGGATAGAGAGAGAGACGGGGGAGGGTGGGTGCAGCTGCCTCTGGGTTGAGTGTGCTGTGGGTGTGTAATTTAGCGCTGGCTGTGCGCGGCTAGCTAGGCTCTGACTTAAGTGCACGTTGTGCTGCATTGTCATGCAAAAGTGGCTCCAATTGTTTTGAATGTGCTTTACCGGTTATTGTTTGATGGCACATATACTGAGAGGTTTTTACTGTTTGGTACAGCATCGTTACCACAGATATATATATATATATATATATATATATATATATATATATATATATATATATATATATATATATATATATATATATATATATATATATATATATAAAAATATGCTATGGGATCCTTAGCATTTCTAGGGTTTAAAACAAACAGGGTTTAACTAGTGATAGTTAGTTAGTGTTTAACTATAATATAATGCTAACTGTGCAATGTATCCCATCAAGGCCTGATAACCCAGCTTCTGTCAAACGCAGCATTTACTAATGTTTAGATTGCTTATTACTTTTCTTTTCATCTCTGCTGTTTAACAGCAGAATTTCGTTAGCCTTTAGCATGATCTATAAGAGAGTGGATCTGTGAGATCACGTTACATCCTGTGTAAGCTCTGGGTCATTGGAGGGATAGTAGTTGGCTGAGGCGAACATGCTCGTACTACCTCGAGTGACCATGTCGTCATACGAATGCAGTTGAGACAAAATCTATCAAAGATTCAGAGGCAATATGCATTTCACTGAAATGGGCAAATTTATCGCTGTGTCAGGGTTTCCTATTTTTCTCTTTTGTTGGACTGTGAAAATAAACTGTTGTAGCACCAGAAGCCATCTTAAAACAATGACATGGAAATGATGGATTATACACAGTTTTATTGTTTAACCTGCGACACACTCAGAATACTAAACTCCAGTATTTTTTCTGTGTAACACTGTTGTCCTTGGCTTTCTATTCTTTGCTTATGGTGTTATTTTAGAAAGGAGAGTCCCCCCCCCCCCCTGTCCTTTGTCAGAATGGTTTAGTCCGGGCTGGCTGTAGATTTCCATACTGTGGACTAGTTTGTGCTAGAGTTGGGGGATGGGTGTTGCTAAGCAACAGTCTGTACTTCCCCTCTGTCTGCTGTGCGCTGCTAGCTAGTGTTGGTAATGACAATCACCTTCAAGTGTTGTAGACACAAGATCTGATTTGTATTTGTGTACCTGCAAATATACCATGCACTTGATTTAGTCATCAGGAAGGGGGAAAAATATCTTTTTATTTTTGTGATTCATTAGATGCATTATTGCAGACTGCTGTGTCAGGAGCTTTGACCTGACTTTCCCTTTTTTAAAGGGTTCAATGAATACCCATTATAGGCTCATATAGGCCTCACACCCTTTCTAGTACATACCCCTGCAAGTGACAAGATGGTCTAGTCCTAAGTGAGCCCCTCCTCCTTTCTTTTATGTTCTCCTGCTGGCCTCAGCCTGCTGCCACAATCAACAAATACGTGGAAGGCCTCAATCCCACACATGCTGCTAAAGGTTGCTATGTCTTTGTTTTTAAAGCATGTTTGACATTTCTCTCTGTCATAAATCTAACTCTGTGTTTGTCTTTGCAGCTTCACACTCTGCTCGCGGTTAGCTCTTGATACTTGTAGAGAGTGCTATGCTAGTTGAGGAAGGTCAAGTTTTGGGATTGTTGTTTGTTTGTTTGTGTTGTTGTTTGACAGGAAACATGACTCTCCGACATTCTTCCGATGTCGGGGAGTTTGCTGTAAATTGTCACTAACGTAGCTAACATCGGGAGAGACATGTTTGTCCCTGCCATAGCGTGCGCGACACCAGGCCCATGCATACACCGTTTGTTCCTGGTTGCGCGCACATCTTTGGCCTCAGTAACGGAAGTTGAGTCATGCGCGTGCTGTGACCGTACCGTACACAAGTGACTGCACATGTATATATTCATAGCACTGTCAACACATTTGTAGTCGTGTGATCCAGCGCTAACAATCGTTAAGGTGGCCATTCATTTTTGTATTTACGCAGCAAGAGATCGCAATCGTTCAGATAGAAGTATATATATTTTTTAACAGGGTCCCATGGTGGGTCATGTGATGTTGTCATAGTCATAGTGCGTCTGCTAAAAATGGTGCTTGAATCATTACTTTTTTAGCCTAAAGCGGCCCTACTCGTGGCTCCTGTTGCTTTAACGCGGTTAACCCGCACACAGTTTAGTGTGTTGAGGAATAGGTTCCACTGTTTTTAATGGAGCTCATTGACGCGTTTTTGAAAGCTGGAGTAGCCCGAACTCAGCGGGATACAATAGACAACGGTTTGGAAATGGATCAGTAGCCGCATGTCAGAAAAAAGTGCTTTCATATATACCAGTCTAGTTTGTCAACCAGGGACGTACCGAGCAATAACTGGCATCGGAGATAAAGGATTCCTCATTAAAAGACGCGTATCAGAATCTGGGTGCTGGTCTGGGGCGTCAAACATCTTTTGGCATGTTGCATATGCGTGTTCAAGTTCGGTATCCCAGACTTTCCCATCTTCGTCTAAACGGCTTTGAATCACGTTTAGCAAGATGGCATACGGTTGAAATATGGTTCCGTCTTGTGATATATTTTTTTCTTCTTCTTTTGTCCTGAAGGAGAGTTTTGATGTTCCTCTTCACTGTTTGGAAGGAATGCCAAGTTTGTTGTTTGCTTGGCCTCACAGAGGCTCAAGCTTTGAGGAGTGCTTATTTGGAGACTTGAATGCCGGGTTAACACTTTGTGACGTTTGACCAGCAGCTCGGTGGCCCGTCACCTGGTGTTGCAACAGTGAGTTGCAGTGCAAAGTTCTGTTGAGAAGAAAACAGCTGTCAAAACCCAGAGAGAGAGACGGTGGACATCTCCTTGTCTGCTGTTGTTGACGCCTCCAGCCTCACACGAAGGCATATGTGAAAAATTCCTTCTCATGTTTGGTACCCTAGTTATCAAAGACACAGCAACAAACTCAGTCTTGTTTCATAACAATATCAAGATTTTGACATGAATGTTTAAAAGGCGCTGGAGTTTGTGCAAGCCCTCTCTGCTGTGCATTGAAATGGGAGCACGTTGAATTGTTGACTCCAGTTCAACGCGGTCCTTGCGTGTGATAAATTTGACCGGAGCTGCATGTTTTTTAAAAAGAAAAGAAAAACCAGAGTCACCATAGACGTCTATTTAATGTTTTGTGTCAGGAAACAAGCGTGACTTGCTTTACACCACATCATGTAGCGTAAATTCAGACCCATGCACTTTCAGTTTACCCTGGCTAACAGTACGCTTCTGAGTTTATCAAGCTTTCCTGAGAGGTCAGTCTGAATCTGTGTATCCATGCTGTTTAACTAAGCAAAGTAGGTTTTTCTCTTTCTTTTTTTTTTTTTTAAAACAACTTACTTGGCAGCAATGCCACACCCGGCATGTGAATACTCGTCGCACACGTGCAATGTGTGTTTTGCTGCATTTCTCTGAGTCCGGTTCAGCCGTGCACTCACTAAGGGAGAAGCACTATTTCTAAATATGGGCTTAAAAAAGGAGTTCTTCTACTTACCACAGTGCTTTTATGGTTAATGTACATATAATGTATAAACCCTTACAGGCTGTATATTAACACGGTCACGGCTGGGGATTAGCTATAGCATGTATTATAGGAGTTGGACAAATGGAGAAATAAACATTTTAATAATGTTTTGCTGTGACTCATATGACTTCTATATAGTCTGAAGCATCATGCTGAACAGAACGGTGATCTTCAGCAGGTGGTGCTGCAACCTAATATCTCTGATAGAGAATCTAGATCAGCTAGCTACCGAGAGCTCAGCCTGGCAGCAAAGAGCAGAGCTGACGGCCATTTTGAGTTCCTCACTGAATCCAGGCGCAGTGAGTGAGACCGTAGGGTGGGGGAGGGGGATCTCGTGCTCTGCGCAGTGTGCAATAACATTGGAATGTGAGGTACTTCCACCGCTCTTTATCTTTTTATTTGTCATCATTTGTTTATTTCTTGTGCTGCTTTTCTCGGGCTGCATTGGCAGCAGTTCTTCTTCAGGAGTTTATTATCATTGCAGGCAGCATGGTTGGTGGTGTGGAAGCAGAGTAGGAGTTGTGCAAGTACGGTTTGAGCTGTAGGCCCACACTAAGTCGGGATCGGTGCCCTTAGTGAAGTGCACTTTTTCCCTGCACATGTGACAACCTGCCAAGTGGCAAAATTGGGAAAAAAAGGAGCCGTTCAGGTGGCTCTGTCAGCTGCAGTCTAGCAGGCCGGCAATGCAGCAACGGTGAAGCTAACCAGCCTCACAGTGGAGAAGTGAAGCAGCTCGTTGCTCCCAGCAGATCAGCTACTTGAATGATGGCTGGTTTTGCGTTCTGAAACCGACTACATACAGTACCTACCATTTCAGTACGTCTGCGTTGTGTTTTGACATTAGGTGAGTCGACAGACTGATTGATCTCAGGAATAAAGGAATCCCTTGTGGCCGCACATTCTTGAGCTCATCCTCACTTAGACGCAGGTTGGGAACGTGTATGAAAGCCGCTTTCTTGCGGTTCCTCTCTCTGTCCGTTGTTCTGGCAAAAACATTCTCCCTGTTTTTCATTTTCTTTGTGTGATTGGTTAGAGTGTCACGTCTCTAATTGGGTTCTCTTAGCCTGCAAATAATTCACGAGTCAGCTTTTGTGCATCGACTTTAGTTTTAGAACGTATCCTGTTCTTAAGATTTGTTGGCAAAGAAAAGTAAAACTGGAGTAACGTTCAGATGTCTCAACATTCGCAGGAATCACGTCACCGTCCGATATATATATATATATATATATATATATATATATATATATATATATATATATATATATATATATATATATATATATATATATATATATACCGGCCTATTGTGTCCACAAGGGTGGTCCATGAAGTCTTAATAAATGTGAAGATACTTACTTGTCCTCAACATAATTGTTCCTCCAGTTTGATAAAAGTCGTAGCGACCCCACAAATCAATTTCTACTTGTGGTGCCACAGACTCAGTTTCAGCTCAAGGGATGCAGATAGACCACTTAATAATTCAGAGGAGCTACATTTAATACAACGTTGATGTCGTCCTCCTAGTTTGAAGCGGTAATATAGAGTTTGCTAAATTTCTAATCTCTTTCTCCCTCAGGTTGTCGAAGGATTCTGTGGTAAATCAATGACCAAGATCCTCTCGGGTTGAAGGTGAGTTATCCGTAGATAATCTATGTAGTGTGTGCGTCGCATGTTATTTAATATCGTAGCACTATTCTTGTTTGCTGCTGAATGTAAACTGAGAATTTTACTGCAGCACACAGCTTTAATGCATTTCAAATTATGTTTGACTCTCATTAAAAGAAGTTTAAATCCTCACACACACGTATGCATGTAAAATTGAATACACATGAAGTGAATGCATGTGAAATTAGACAACTAGCCTAAACACTAGAACGTGTGCCACAATCAGAGCTAAGTACGTAAAAAATCCTCCAGGTTTTGCATAACCTCCCTACTGCTGCCAACACAGCCTTGACTTGCCCGTTCTGATTCGCTGAGGCCTGAACCAATAGGATCGCGGGGGGGATGGGAGGAAGGTTTGGTTGCTGCTGTGAACTTCAATGTCATTTCTGTTCTCTGGATCAGGGCTTCTGTAAACATGAAGTCCATTGGTTGATCAGGAAATGAAGGAAAGTGGAATTTGTCCGAGCAGTTGAGAGTTTTTCTGAGGGACATGAAAAAGGCTCTCTGGCTTACTGAGCTGCAGCTTGACTGTTGTCCCTGTTGGACAGATACATCCATGTGTGATCGGGCAGTGAGGATCTGTCTGATTTTAGCTTGTCGAATTTGAGTAAAGAATCCGGCTGTCGGGGAACCGACCAGTTTGGTTTTGCAGATCTCTGTGACTGAAGAACCCTCTAGAAAAGAACAAACAGGAAAGCCACGGGGCCCCACAGTGACCTCTAGTGTTTGATCTGAAACCCTGCAGCCTTTTCTGTACCATGCAGTGCGTAAAGTCCAGGGCAGGCTCATAAGCGGGACAGACTGTGCTTTTACAGCAAACACTAAGGGGTCTGTGTTGATTTTTCACCACATTCATCCAGCCCGTTGATAACATCTGATCTCTCCTGCACAGGCAGCAATGGAAGTTGTTGTGACCGAGGAGAAGAAGAAGAAGATTTTCCGGGCCAGGAAAACCATGAAGATCAGCGACCGACAGCAACTGGAGAGCCTTCACAGCACTTTGTTGACAGCCACTCCGGGTGTGTCTGACGCGTCACCGCCGCCGCCCCTAGTGAACGGCACACACAGAGAGGACGGACCAAAAGTGGGGGACAAGGAGCAGAACAACGCCTCGGACTCAAACTCCGGGGAGGCGTCCCCCGCCTCCCCGGCTCCTTTCCTGTCCCTCAATCTGTCCCCGTCCCCGGCCTCTTCACATAGTCCAAAAGCGAAGGAAGAAACTCCTCCCACGTCGCCATTCCACTCTCTGAACTTTGAACTGAAAAAGATGGAGGGCGACGAGGAGGAGGAGGAGGAGGTTGTGGAGGTGAAGGAGAAGAAAGGCTCACCGGTGTCTTCATCAAAGGAGTCTGTTACACCAGCATCAACAGAATCCAAGGAAAACCAGGAAAAAGACTCTGAGGTGACCCCAAAGACGGAAAAGAAAGAGGTGAATGCCCAGACTTTCTTAGGAAATAGTTCGTCACACCAGACTTTATCCTGAGTTAATGTTGAAGTGTGGATTAATTAATCAATGGTTCATTATGTTCTTCCCCAGGAGGACCAGACTACAACAGAGGACCCAGATGTGGATTTGTCAAAGAATTCTGTCAAAGGTTCGGCTCCATGTTCGCCCGTCCCCGCTCCGGGGTCTGGCTGCACAGAACCAATGGATACTGATAGTGGTACTACGAAGGCCAAGGACCCCGCGGCCTCCGCAGCCAAAATAAAAGATCAAAAGCCTTTTTGCCCCAAATCTTCCTCTGTTCCTTCTCCCTCCTCGTCTCATCCAGCGTCCTCTTCTAAGGATGCGAAACAAGACAAGGAAATCAAAGGGGACATAAAAGAAGAGGGTGTGAAGAAAGGATCAATCAGTGAGGAAAAGATGGAGGTGGACTCGACCAAAAAGAAAAAGACTTTAGTTGGACAAACAAAAAAGACATCTCGGCCATCTTCCACTCCACCATCTAATACAGGTATGAGAGAGTGAAAACCAAAGGAAATGAACCAAAAGCAGAGATATTAGATACGTCATTCAATATTATATCAAAGCAGAGCTTTAGGTTTCTGTTCTCTAGTTGAGCCAACGTAGACCGGAAATGGGAGACTATGGGATTTTATTACAGAGACTCTGCTTGTAATTATCGGGTGTATTACATGTTAATGAGATGTCATTTAAATGAGTTCTCGAACAATGTCTCTTTGTTAGACCCTCCCTGCTTTGACCTTTTAAACGCCCACACTGTTAAAAAAGGCTTTCTGTCATAGATTTGTAGTCTTCAGTGATGTCACACAGACTTGTGACTTACTTCCTTTGACTTGTAATATCGAGCCGCGCTTTAAGATTCTACAGCGGAAGCAGATCGAATGGTAGAGGTATTACAAACACCTTCATGTTCTGTTTAACAGTTTAACATTACTTGTTCTCTGATAGAGGCCCGGTTTTTCATTGCTTCCACATCCAATGGTTTAGTTTAAACGGAATTGGACTTGGATCTCCAAAGATTGTCAAGTATATAGTGAGACATCAATGTGTAGTAAAACACAAGGAATCCTTCACATCTATTCGTGTTGTTTATGAAATCTGTTTTGCATGTTGTGTTCTTATCCTGCTTCAACAGAGAGTGACGCACAGACCGAGCCTCCACAGAACAGTGCCAGCGAGCATTTTATGCATACAAGGTACTAGTCTGCGTTTGTGTTTTGTTTCCCAAGTAGTGCAGGAGGAGAAGGGCTCCACGTCGGGACTGAAGCGTACTTTATCAGAGGGTTTCGAAAAAGACGGACAAACCATAAAAAGAGAGGGGAAGAGGGCCAAGGTGGAGCACCAGGAGCTGGAGGCGCAACTGGAATTTAAATTTACCGCGAAAGCCGGCGATCCCCACAAACTTGAAAAGGTTCGTACATGCATCTATGCGCTAACTCGACTCTGCTTTGATTCCAATGGGTCTTTCATGACTTTGACCTTTTTTACGTTCCTTCTCAGATTGTGCAACAGATGGTTGATGAACGGCTGAGGGCCCTGGAGCTGACCAATTTTGACAAACATTTCCAAGACCTCAAGGACAGAGTAGACAAGCTTGAGGGTACCAATAAACGCCAAAACGCCATCCTCACACTCCAAGTAAGTAGACGGTCCCACTCACAGATGCTCTCTTTGTTCCCGATTAGTACTATGGAGGTACTGAGCTGCTAGAATTCACTTCTTTCTCTTTCTCTCTCCCGTTCTCGCCCGTTTGTTTAGGCCAGGATAAACCGCCTAACAAAGAAGTTTGGAGAGGCCAATCAGGCGTCGGAGAACAAAAGGAAACAGGAGGTAAGAGATGTCTTTCATTTTGTTGCACGCTAGAATCCTTTGCACCTGGTATGGAGGCGATTGTGTCTGTAGATGTTCTGACAGCATGCTGTCTTGATTTCAGCAGGCCCTTGCTGCCGTTGCTGCTGCTTCCGCAGCCGCAGCCGCCGCCGCCACTGCTGCCGCCGCCGCCACCGCTGCCGCCAAGCCCCCAAACAGCCCTCAAGTTCAACGGTAAGTGTGTCCATGCACAGAGCTATTTCTCCTCCAAGTCTTTGGCAGCCATACTACATATGTGTTAACTTATGTATATAGAAATTATGTTTTGTTATTGGAAGTGATTTTTTTTATTTTATTTTATATTTTAAATCTCAGTGCCAGCTCACAACCATTTCATCCCTCTGACGAAATATTTAGATGAATCAAAACTCCCCGCATAGATGTGTTGAAACATGTTATCTTTGAATCATACAGCAGTCTGTGCACTTAGGTATTTTGTGTGAACATAATTTGGCCTTTGTATGAACGTGACAATACCGGACTGAAGCCCGTACTTCACACGGAGCCGTTCACAGCGAGAGTAGTTGACATTGTCCCAGGCTGCTATCTGTAGTCCCCAGAGACTGAATTCACAATAAAGAATCCCTACATCCTCCAAATCCATACCGTTTTGGGAACCCAAGATTCCAAGTCCCCTGTGCGGGTTGTCGGGATCAACTTAAAAAATAAAAAAAAACTCTTTACCTTCCAAATAGTTCTTAAGACTGGTTTGGAATAAACAAACATACACACGCGCGCGTCAGTCTGTGTTTCACACCTGCAAAGTAACCCCCCTGCGCGGGTCCAGGTCTTGAGTCTTGTGACGTTCTACAATGTGAAGCCGTTTCCTCAGGCAGTGCAGAGTGAGGTTAAAACTGCACCTCTCCTCCCAACAGCGTGCTCCGTCGGCAGACGGTAGCGCCGCAGCCGGAGGTGCACAGAGAGCGAGTGGCGCCCTCTGTCGGTAAGACTCCCGCACTGTCTGTCAAGAAGGAGGAGGGAATGGAGGAGGAGGAGGAGGAGGAGGAGGAAGAGGACAAAGATATGTCGCGTCACATTGCCATGGCGAAAAAGCTGGCCGAATACAACGAAGGCAAATGCCGGGCGGACGTTAAACTGCGCCCAATCACGTCCAACTTGGAGAAAGGGCTGTACCACAACTGCAAGAGGAGCTCAGGGAATCCCAGACCCGACCGCTACGCGTCGTATTTATTCCGCTACCTAGTCCCATACGACGTCTACTGCGACTGGGTGGCGAAGGTCAATTATGTGGGATTAATGGGCAAGGAGGCTCTGCCCGCCAACCTGAGGAGGACAATGAGGATGTACATAGAGCGCAGGTTCCCTGTGATGTCCTGTGACGGCTGGAGAGAGATCCGCGACGTCATCAACGAAATACTGCGAGTGAAAAGGAGGCCAGAATTCTTTTGCGAATATGGCACCAGAAATTCTGCGTTATGAGGAACAGAAGCACACTGGGACAATTGTCATTATGCAACATTGCATTGAGATTTTTCGTCAGCGTTTATCCAAATTTATTTCAAATTGAAAACGGCATATTCCTCGGCATCGCACTTGAAAACTGTACTTGCAGTCCATACTGATGAATGCTTTAATGAAAAGACGGACATTTAGTTTAATTATTAGTTGGAATCTCCCCAGCAGTTGTTCAAATATGACGTCTATGATGTACCAAATTGAATAAAATGAAATCCTCGTACCGCATTCTCTCGTCTTCCTTAAATGGATGAAAACTGCTCTAAGCATAAGCAATCTTTCTGAACAGGCCAGTCCGTACTTCCATGGAGATAAAGCAGGTTGCAGCAAGCGTTTCTTCGTCCAGCACACTTGGTAAGTAGCAGGATTTCCTTTATGCTGGATGTTGTGTTTGTATTTTCCTTTATGATTGGATTAACCGGAGCCACAATGGTTAGCAGTGTCACCTCCCAAAAATGTTTTCATTCAAAAACAATTAGAATCGTGGCTCAGATTCTTCTCGCCTGGACTTCGCATGTTTTCCATGTGGTTCAGTCTGGATGCGGTAGTTTCCTTCCACAGTGCAAAGAACGTTTCTAAAGACCAAAACCAACAATGACTACCACTACCGTAAATACTCATTAGTGTACAGAATCGGCCTCCATCACTGTTTACTCTTGTTTGAGTAATGGTTGCAAAAAGTTTAGGTTTTCAGTTGGCATGAGTGGCGTGGAGCTGAGGGTCCAGAAAGTATTTAGAAATCGACTAACGCATTGTTGGTTTTGGTGTGGGACTTATTTACACAGAGAGACAAAGACTGCCAGCCGGATCCTTTAAGCGTCCTTGGGGCATGAGTGTGTGGTTGAATGTATGTGCTGTTTGCATGCTAGCAGTACCACAATGCATGGATATGATGGCGAGTAATCTGCTCCTGGTTTTCGCACCCTTTAGCCGACTTTAAGTGATAAGGAGCAGATGAGTAAAGGAGCACAAAATCTCAGTGTCACATTTTGAAACATTTCTCCTTTTTTTTTTTTCTTTTTTTTTCGCTCAGCAAATCCAGGCCTGTCAGCTCAGGTCTCAGGTCTGGCCCATACGCCCACCTCCACCACCATGGTGTCACATGCCCCCATCCTCCAGCTGATCACCACCACGTCGAACGCCGGCTCCAACTTGGCCACCGGCATCACCACTCAGAGCCCCACGGGCACGCTGCTGCTGAAGGCGACCGGCGGGGGCAGCTTGATGGCGGGGGGCCAGCCGCTCCTCATCCAGCTGCCGCTATCGATGACCAATGGCCAGGCAGGAACTCTGGTCAACATCCCCGTCTCCACGCTGTCCGCGGCCGGCTCGCTCGGCAAGGCCAAAACCACTACTTCCACCGCCACGTTTATACTCAAGCCTGCCCCCGCCATTACCACCTCGCCGCACTCGTCGCCGGTCGTCGCCACCGTCCAGGCGCTCCAGGCCGGCCAGATGTCCCCCGCCCAGTTCTCTCTCGCCCGTGCTGTGTACCAGGGCGGAGCTGGGGGGATAACTACACCCAACGCGGGGGTATCCGTGACCACGGCCAGGACGCCGGCTCAGTCCGTGTCTGTAGCGGGAGCTCTCTCCTCAGCCTCTTCGCCTGCAACCTCTGGACCTGCAGCAACAGGCTCCACCGCTCCAGGACCGCCACAGGGGACGTCTCTGACATCAAAGACAGGTGCGGTGGTACTTTGATTACCATGGCTGTTTTCTTTCGAGGTATTTAAAAAAACACTTGAAGTTCATTCGGCGAGTCCCAGAAATGTCAGAATGGGATGTAAAGACTCCTGGCTTTCCTTGTTGTGTAAGACACTTATGTGTTTTATTTTTGTTTAAACAGCAGTTGGCCTTTCTGTGTCGTATGTGCGTGTCATGTCACCGGTAACTTGTGTTGCCTGATCCATCTCTTGTCTTTGTTCTGCCAAAAGAATAGTCAAAAGTTGCTGTTTCTTTTCTTCTTATCTTTAAATTGTCTCAAAATTTATACTTTTTTTTTTCTCTCTTTTTCTCAGACAACCAAGCTACAGGATGTACTCCATCCAAAGCAGCTGCTCCAGGGGGACGACCCAAAGGCTCCGTCATCGATCTCACTGAGGACGATGATGATGTACAAGGTAAGGGTGATGGACACCTCTTACAATAAAACATACAATAAATTAGTTTTTTAATTCATACACTGTCATGCAAAGTAGTCTAATTATGTTCTACTTGCATGTTCCCCAGTGACAGGAGTGAAGAGCGCCACTGTCGCGGCTCCCTCACCCACCCAGCGACCGACCCCAGTCATCAGCATTCCCAACAGTAAGACCACGTCATACTGTGATATTGTAGACATGTGATATTGTGACAAACGCACAAACCAGTGCTCCTTTCTGGCTATTGGGCACTATCGTGATCAAATTGTTAAGTAGTTCTAAAAAGAATAAAGAAACACATTACTAAAGTGATAAGATGTGTATTTTAGATGTAAAACACAGTGTATGTGTGTGTAATTATTTTCATGTGCTCTGCCCTCAGGTGTGGCATCTAGGTCGTCCCCACAAAGCAATCAGAGCGCTTCCAGCAATCCTCAGTTGACGATCCACCACCGCCCCCCACAGGTGAGGGTTTAGAACTGCATCTTACATGTAACGCACAAATGGGATTTTTTATAATTTGTTTTACTTTAAAAGCTTCAATTCAAAGCTGTTTGGAATTTGTTTATCTCAGCATATGACCCGCCCCAGACCCTTTTGTCAATATCCATGATCTCTGGGCTTTTTATGTTTAGTAATCATAATTATATTTAGCCAACTTTGCTAGAGGAACAGCTCAGGACAACAGTTTTTGTCTTTCTTTTTTTTTCAGGATTCTCCGATGAAATCCCGCCCCGTAACCACTAGTACGCCGACCCGGGGCTCCAGCGTGGTGCTGCCCCCCCTCCCCGCTGCTCCCACACCGTCGCGACTCCCCCCCGAGGCCGAGCGGTCCTCGCCTCCTCAGCAGCCTCAGCTGAAGCTGGTGCCGAGTCAGACGGGCATAGTGCTGTCCTGGTGCGTCACAGAGACCGACCGCACCTGTGCGGCCGTAGAAAGCTATCACCTCTATGCCTTCCATCAAGACAACTCGAACAGCAGCGCGGCGCAGCAGCACTGGAAGAAGATCGGGGAGGTGAACGCCCTTCCTCTGCCCATGGCCTGTACGCTGACCCAGTTCCAGTCCGGCTCCACATATCATTTCGCCGTTCGAGCCAAAGACATCCACGGGCGCTTTGGCGCCTTCTGCGAACCTCAGTGCACCAATGTCATAAATTCCAGCTCCAGCTGAACAATAAAGGAGCGGCCAACCAATTTTGTTTGCATTTGAAAGTTTGTGACCGTTACTTTTTTGTGTTAGAAACTCGAGTATTGTGCATTGAACTCATACAGTATCTGTAAATATCTTTCTGCATAACAACTGGACTTCTGAATGGGTTAGAAAATCGAAGAGCGGCAAACGGTTGGTTTTGTCTGGTTAATGTTCGTGTTGTATTTTTTGTGACTCAAGCTGTTGTATATAATGATTACTTTGCCCCTCAACCAAGTCAGATATTTATGTGTTACTCTGACCTGGATGTCTTTGGCTTTACTTCAGAACAGGGGACAGGATCATCCGTGTAAACTCAGAATTGCACAGAAACGTATAAATATGTGGTAGAAACTGAATGATAACTTTTGTAAGTTTTGTCTGGCAACCAGACTTTGTCAAACACAATAAAAAGGTTCTTTTAAAGTCTTGGCGTATTCATTTTGTGACAATTTTCATCTTCTGTTTTATGGTTCATAGCTTTTCACTGCAAGTACAGACTAGCAGTCTACCACCTTGAATAACACAGAGCCCACATTGGCACTCTTGATAACAGCATACAGATGTCTGTGACAAAAGTCCCATGTTTGATGTTTCTAAATTTATGTACAGTACTTTGTACTCTGGTGGGCTGATCTGCTGTAGCTTTGGTCGACTCAAAAACCTGGTGCTATAAACACTTTAAAGGTTTGTTCGTTAACCACCAAAGATCGCAAATGCAACCTAAAGACTTTTACTTTGTATTTGGCTGTGATGACTAGTGTGTAACGTCACACCAACAAGACATGAGCATACAAGTCACTAAATAGTTGCTATCTGTGGCCATTACATCGATTTAACTGGTGAATCTGCCGAATGCGTCCTGGGTTGCTCGGCAGCTGTTGAAAACACCAACGGAAAATGTAGGTTTCCTTGTAAAAAGCCTTCAATCAATTTTAAATACATACTCGTCTGTGTTTATCTGTGATAATGATCTTTGTTATCGAACCATTTACTGAAGTTACTACGAGCAACCACGGACACGTTCTGTGATCCTGTTGGAATTCTGTTGAACTTAAATCATTGAAATATCGATTCCGACAACCGAACCTGCAACAAACGCACATCTTGAAGCTGGTTACAGTCTTAATTCAATGTTAAAAGCTTGCTAACTCGTTTAAATTTCGGGGGCAAAAATGCCACCTATGTTACAAAAGCACGTATATTTTTCATGGCGTCATCTGTAAAAGGGTCCATGGAGCGGTTTTCCTATGCAATGCTACATTTACACTACTTTAAAAATCATCTTTGCAAATGTTTTACGAACACTTGACGTGTTTCAACAACAATACACACAGTGTTTTGGTGAGAGGTTCTTTGTTAACAATAAAACTCTGCAGGTTCCCCGTTTTAACTACAGAGAGACTAAATTTGCCGCACACAGACCACAAGAGGACGTCGGTGTCTAGCATAATAGTGCATTTCTCATTTGCTTCATCTACAGATGTGGAGGAGAATGCAAGTACATCGATAAGCATGAACTCAAGCAAACCTGCAGCCCTCGATTTAGTGCCAAATACCCAGATAGCCCTTTTCTTTAATAGTCAATATTGTACTTGATTGTAATTTACCTCAACAAACAGATCTGCAGTCAGCATTCTACTGATTAATAAAAGTATAGGTGTAACAGGGCAATCAAATATTGTCATTGGGTCACCAAAATCCAAAGGACCATTTGTCTGTGTCATGAATGTGCACAGCAAATACATGTGTTCATTGCCAACAGGTCAGAAGATGTGATCCTTTCAAAAACCAAAGGTAGCCCAGATGGTGGCGCTGTAGAGAGTCAATGGGCCTCCTTGTTTGGGGGAGCTTTAAACGCAGATTGACGATTGATAGTTTGGGGTGATGGTGGTTCTAGAGCAACAACATTGTGTCCAAGTCTTTAAAGGCGTTAAATATCGGGAGGAGGATAACCAGGAGGGACGAGAAATAGGTGGAACCGCTCAGGCAGGACTAGCTCAGGGGGGTCGACGAAGCTAAACCACGCAGCCCCATCGAAACCACAGGAGAAACCATTCCTGCTTCAGAGATTCTTGGGGAAGATTAGGCTCAGGGGGAGATTGGGAAGTGTTGAGATTGTACTAGAAAGATAGATTCAGAGACAGACTCCGATTCTGAGGGTTCGAGGCAATTTGAGGGACCTGTCGAAAGACCGGGGGGATCTGAGCTAGTAGGAATCAGAGAAGTTCAGTTCCAGTTATTGAAGAGTTGAAGTACATTGGATCGAGCTGATTGCAATAAAGCAGCGGCAACTGGGAAGCAAGGGAGATAGGCCAACTGAACGACTGAAGGTGCAGCCATGGAGTAAGGCTCTGGAGTGGTTGATGGTGGAGAGACACACCTGGATCCGCTGGTTGTCAGCCCTGGAAGACGACAAGGGCAGGAGTTCAAGATGCCCAACACTGGTTCAGGAATCCGGGGTATAGTTGTCAGATGTGACCCCTAAGTCTTCAAACTCCACCTCTGGAGGAAATTTTTCTTGCATTCCAGGAGGGGTTACGAAATCCAAGTGGGTCTTATTCAAAGCCTCAGTTGCACAAGAGGCTGCGATGAGTTGTACCTAGAAGGTTGTCTGTCCCTGCGATGACACCAAACCTGAGGACTTACTGGTGTGACAGAAGGCATCCAGCTGAAGGAGGCCGTTTGGGTGTGGTTAGATCTGGGGACTCTTCAAGCAAGAGACAGGAGTCCAGACGGACCACAGCTTTTTTTGCTTCTTGAAGCAATTACTCAGTTTGGTTCTGACAAACCATCAAATGATTTGTAAAGGTTAGAAATAGGTTAATGCAGGGTGTGCTCCAATCAATTGGGCTTTTGCACTGCGGATCAAAGAGAGGTGTATGCCACGGTGCTGATAAAAGGATGCACTGGCATATGGTCGAACTTTAGATTCAGGAGTAGCAATGCAGATTCTGTCCTGCTCGTGGAACCGTGGACCAACTCTTTAACCTTGCAGGGACATATGTGAGTCATGGTAATTCACCCATTCAGTCTACGTGTGCTTGGTGGACTTTGATCCTGAGGTGTATGATCATGTTTCTTAGCGGGTGGGGGGGGTTCATTTGAAAGATTTGAGGTCACTGACTATTTGCTTTATTCTGTTTTTCTCTAAATTAAAATTTTTTTCCACCATTAGCGTGTACTTCAGAACACACATTGAGAATCGCACCACTGTTACTTCTGCTGCGATTATCGAACTGGGCTTATTCAAGAACAGTTTGTAAGCAGCTTCGGCTGAAGCCACTTTTACTGAATCATCACATCATCATCGTTCATTTAGTTTTTGTGGTCCTTCGGTAAGCCTAAACTGTTAACCACGCAGTAATGTCCTGTGCATGCTTCCAGTCACCAATGAGGAGGAAGCTCTGCGGCTGTTCATATGATTTGGTAGTCAGTTCCGTTTGAAGATTCGGTATTGCTTTTATACTTGTACTGAATAGTTCTTACAATTAGATTATTAGTATTGCTGACCAATACAGATTTTCTTAGGGCCAATACTGACGTTGCTATTCATACATTTAGGAATATACTGGCATATAATGTTTTTTTAAATTTTACGTAAACAAACAATCTGGATAGAGATGCTTCAATTTTTTTTTGAAATGTGTGTGTTAATATGTATGTACGTTTTAATAAATTGTGACAAGTTCCAATTGGGACATTTTACAGTTTAAACACCAGTAGGAAACCAACTTATCAGTGCTGGTGGACAGACTATGGAGGGATGACACTAGGTGTTTCTACATAGCTTAGTTTGGCAGTTCTGTAGTAAAATGTCTTTGTTTTGACTAACACACACACACACACACACACACACACACACACACACACACACACACACGATGCCTCTATATCTTATATAAATAATATAATGGCCTGTAAAATATAATTTAATGACGTGTTATCCTTTGTTAATTTGATTTAACTTAACAATTTAAGATAAGTTTTACTAACAAGTGCTAGCTAAACTCGACATTAAGTTGGCTAGCTAGCATTACTTCGTGAACGTTTTCAACAGCAGCAGGTACGCGCACTCCGTCTGTAGTAAGCGTCAGTCTAACCTCCTTCTAACAGCTAACGTTAACGTTGCTAACGTGAAAAGTTGGTAGTGTTACATAACTTAGCTGGTGACGTTAGCGTTAGCTAGTTTGTACAAACTACAAAGTGTTTGATTGTGTTTCGGTTTAACAAATCCATCAAATTATGTGACCTCAATAAGGCATTTAATTGAATTATGGAATATGCAATTTTAGCATTTTAACCAATGTTAGATTGCCACTGCTAAAGATTCACTAAAGATGACTTAACGTTATTTTGATATAACGTTACCGAAAGTGATGAACCTAATATGTCAGGACATACTTCTATACGTTAATACCACAGTGACAACAATACTAAAAAAATAAAACTAATGCGTTCAAATGTTCAAAAGTTCAAACCTATAACAACCTTTAACAACAAAATGCATTGAAAGTATAAAAAGTGTAATTATATTAGCAGCATTGTAACGTTTTAGCTGGACGAGGTGTAGCAAAATGTAACTACTGTCTGTGCTGTTGAGTAGTTTCATGAGGAATACGTCATATTTAAGGAGGTACATCGTATGTGTCAGATGTAATGTGTTAACCAGTAAAGGAAATAGAAACTGTCAAATAAATACTTAGGCCAACTTGAAGTACCTCAAAACGTTACTGTATGTGAGTAAATGTACTTAGTTACTTTTGCAGAAATTATTGCATTAAGTGTAAATGTTATTTTTCCAAACCTCACAGAATTTGACAGGTTAGATATATTTTTGGTTGAAGTGGAAAACCATAATAGATATAGTGAGAGAATACTGTGTACAATACATGTTACACTTACTGAAATGTTGCTGGGAAACCTATTCTTGAGGACATATGATCCTAGTTTGACAAATAGCACCGTTTCATTTTCTTTCTCTCTCTTTATATATATATATATATATATATCATTTTTTTGGTTCTTTTTGTCTGAACTTTAAGTGTTCTGTAGCTACATGCACCAGGTTGTTAAAGTTTAGCCACTTTTGGGCTGATACGAGCTTAAATACACACATTCTCAGTACAAAACATAGCAGGATTCATTGCAGTGACATAACACTTTTAATATTGCCTTTTAGGAAAAAGAATATTGTTTTCAGAAGTGTTATCCTTTACTTGATAATCTCCAATTAAACTTCATAGTTGACTTATTTTATTTTCATCTCTGAGCACAGTGTGACAACAGAGGGAGCCATTGCTTTCTTTGTGGAAACAATATTCTTGACAATTGTTGCAACAGCCGTCATTTACTGTAGCATCTCTCTAATTCACAATCCTATAGAGGGACCCACCTCCACATCTCTCTCTCTCTCTCTCTCCCTCTCTCTCTCTAGAAGAGGAGGAGGAGAGCGAGTGAGTGCAGTTTGAGTTGTGCTCTGCGCTCTTTGCCAGCCAGAGGTGTGTTTTCGGCTCCACTCTCTGTATCTCTGGGTAGCAGCACCCCGCCGTGCAGCCAGCCTTGAGTGCCATGTCTAACAGCTGTCTTGGCAAAGGGTTACAGCTCATCTGAAGGGGGAAGGTGGCACCTTGCTTTGAGGAGGACAGAAGAAAAAAGAAGACTGACCAGTTGCAGAGAGAGGGGGGATATATAACTGACAATCCCCCCCCCCTCACCTCACTAAACAGGGCAAAAACGGAAGGCTTTGGAGTATTCAATTTTTTCTTTCGTTTTATATTTTTCTTATTCCTCATCGCGGTGCTGGGAGGTGCTTCATCTTTTCATATAGTCTCTCTCTCCGTCACTTGCCTCCTCATCTATTTCTCCATCTACCTGGTGTACAATTTCCTCTATTTATGAGTGAGAGAAAAGAGGAAGGAGGGAGGAGTTTTGTTTGAATTTTTGTCCTTCCTTTCCTTCCTTTCTCTCCACTCCTTCCCCCCTTTTCACCAAACCATATCATACCTGTCAGTCCCTTCTTGTCATTTCATTTCTAACTGCCGCCATCAGTTCATCATTCCCCATCCTACGCCTCTTTCTGTCTCTGAAGTCTGATGTTATATGAACTTGGATGAATTTTTTTTTCTTTTTTTTTTCAAAGACAACTAAAAAGAAACTCCTCATGAATGACTCTTTTTTTCCCCTTTTCCTTCTCTTTTGGTCCCTCCACACCCATTTTCTTTGCATCACACCCGTGCGGGATTCTTAAATGTTACTCTAGGTAGGTTAACTATCGTTTAGTGTCTGTCCATCTGTCTGTCTGTGTGTATTTGTGTGTGCTTTACGTATACATAAAACACACATCAACACACACATGTGCTCGCACACTAAACTATGCCTAAAACAACAGTGCTCAGTGGGTCCACGTCGGTCTGGTCTCGCACCGTCTTCACACCCTCCTCCTCATCTGTTCTTGTCATCGTGGCAAAGTGCGCCCATTTTTAATCGTTGTCTGTGACAAATCTTTTTTTCCATGTGTCATTTTTTCCATTTGATAAACATATCAATTTGTTTTGCTACCTGTTGTGAATCAACAAGGGAAGAAAAAATTAAGTTCAGTCCTGAGGGAGGATGAGATTCATTTCTTGGCACTTTGGCGTCTTTTTATGTTTGGCTCGAATTTGGCAAAGATGGGAACATTTCGTCTGAACTAAATGATACACGCTTCATGTTTTATTTCATTCCATCAACAGCTATCAGCTCTCATATAACCCTCCCAACACACACACACACACACACACACACACACACACACACACACACACACACACACACAATGCTAAAACCTTAAATACACTCCTTACTATCATCAAAATATTTTTCGTGTATTCTTGTTGTTGCACGTTTTAGATTTTCTAGCCCCTCGCATCGATTGTTTTTCACCCAGAACTGTCCGTTTCTCATCCCTGAAGCTCTGCCCCTTTCCACTCGTTTCCATTCTCATCCTCTGTCGGACAAGAGAGACCTATTGGCATTAGTTGGACGTTGAACAGTGAATTAAGTGGGTAACACGCCTTTTCGGTGGATTTCGAGTTGTAATCGCCGGTGTGCAGGTTGTGAGATAGAGACAGACTGATAGACAGATAAAAATAGATAGAACTTAATATCCCCATCTCATCAAGACCTCCCTCCTCTCCTCTGTCACATCCCCCTGCTTTCTTTACGTTGTGTTTGATGCCTCGTCTCTTCTTCTCACTGCCACACCTTTTTGGGAGCGCTGTTTTAAAGCGTTACCCTCTCTAGACTGTACGTTTTTAGCCTGTATATCCTCGGACACCTACCTGTGCACTAATGTGAAAAGATTTCGCCCAGTAGCGTAGGCCTCACACCAGCCACTTTAGTCTCCTTCCTCCTTCTCTCTTATGGACTGACAAGGGGGCTTGATAAACACCTCTTTCTTTGATTGTTCTGAGAGTGGGATGTCGACTTGAAGGAATATGAAGGACCGCTCGTTTTGCTCTGTCTTTGCTTTTGTGTCTCAACTCTGCTCCTCTGTAAAACATCTCCACTACAGTCTATAAATTATGTGTTACAGAAAAGAGTTAATTAGGTGAGTAGTGAATTAATACAGCACCCACTTCTTCTCCGCAACTGAGTGTATGCAAATGCATGGACAGCGGGTGTGTGTGTGTGTGTGTGTGTGTGTGTAGAAGAGTACAGCTAATCTAGCGTGCATGTGTGTGTGTGTGTGCATTTGAATGTCTGCATGAGACTGATGGCAATGTATTGTGCATGAACTTTAATCAGCAGGTTCTCTGAGAGTGTTTTTTATATTTTCCACCACATTTGCTTGTGCCGCTAAACCTCTTCTTCACCCTGCTGTGACTAATAGGTTGTTTATCAGACCATGCCTTTGATCTTTATCCATTTTCTATATATATATATATTATATCTAACGATTTCACGCATTATCACGTCTCTCAACAGCGCTTTTGAGCAACAGAGACTTCCCACTCAAGGGCGATTTCTTAATCGCAGCAGGAACCATCTAAAGATTCTCCGTTACTTTGGTTGAATCTCTCCTCGTCAGCTTATGTCAGTTGACTCACTCAATTAGTCCAGTGCTGTGTGCAGGTGCATGCGTTTATATACATTCCTTGTAGCCCTCTTCCTCTCCTTATTGTGCATTGTAGTTGGTTGAGCTTTGTCAACCAATGCTTTGTGGCTGCCCTCCTCTTCCTCTTCCTCCTCCCGCTCCTCCTCCTCCTCCTCCTCCTCCATCATTACGTTTCTTCTCGTCTCCTGCTCGATGGATCTGCAACCGATCTCCAAACATGACTAGATCTCTGGGAATGAATCACAGATGTCATGTGCCTCACACACCAGCTTTGCTAGATCCGACTCTTCAGCATGACCTTAATGAGCACACAGCACACATATAGATGACGAACGAGGCGGTAGATAGGTGATCCAATGCTGTTCTAGCTTTTTCTACAACCAGAAGTCTTACTCGGTTAATAAACAAGCTAATCGGCTAAATAGCGAATGAATAATGGCATAATTACTAAAGATGATTAGACAGAACGACAACAAACTTTGAATTGTTTACACTGAAAAAGCAAATCCTCATGATGTGATTTCAATCAGTCAGGGGCTGACTTTAAGAACACAATATACTCAAGCGTCCTAAGGCATTTGCGCCATTTAGCTGTCACTTAATATTTAAAAGTATGCAAACGAAACATAACAAGGGTCCTATGGCTGCTTCCTCCTTAAATATTCTCCATGAACAGAGTGAAGAGTGGGTCCCTGCCCGCAAAGTTTCAAGTTGATTTCTAAGTCCAAACAGTCTAAATGATTTAGGACATCTTTAAAGAATAGCGGTGGGACGTTGCCTCGCTGTGAGCGCACAGTAGCAGTTAAAATATAAAGTCTTAAAAGGGCACGCTCACCTCTTGGGTTTCAGGCTAATGAAGGATTTATGTGGAAAAGAGGAGACATTAAGACACTCAGCAAATCAAGAACTCACAAGTTGGCTGATTTCACATCATAACGGTTGCGTCCTTAAAGCAAATGAAACGAAAAATAGGAAGATGTTTACACACACTTTGGCATTTTGATAAAGTAAGGAAGTAAAACACACACACACACACACACACACATTAAAATCTTTGCTTCAATACAAAATATGACTCTCTGGAATAACTGGCACCAAATAACAGTATTCAACATTTTGAAAAGCTGTTGATTCATCAAGCTAGCGAGGGAACTACACAAACAAACAAGCCGTACTCAGATGTTTTCTGCTAAGGTTTATTTATGGAAATACTGTATTATTCCGCATGAGTCAAGCTATCAGTGTCATGTTAATACGACTGTGAGACTCAGAGATAATTAGACTTTGAAGGAGTCAGAGAGAAAGATGGATTTTAGTAAATAAAATTTGTTGAATGAATAATTCATCGCACTGCCAGACGGGATTACAATTCTACACATGCAGATATCCTCTGAAAATGTTCCTTAGGCTAAATAGTGTATACCTACATATCCGACTTCCTCAGATAAACGCACACACAGACAGACGTATGAGCATGTACACGTTAAAATGACAACTCCCTTGATCTGTCAAAGACTAAAAAGACGAGGCAGAACACAAGTAGCTGTGGGTGCAACTAATACTTATTTCCAGTATTGATTAATCTGATGATTTTCTCTACGTATGAATTAATTGTTTTGTGTAGAAAATATCATAAAGTAGAAAAAAATACCTCTCACGCTATCCCAGAGTCCAAGATGACGTCTTAAAATGTCGTCTTTTGTCCGACCAAGAGTCCAATCTTGGTTCAATCTACTTTTAGACGAATAAACAGAGAATTGTAAAAAAGACAAATTAAATGATCAATTATCAGAGTAGTTGCTGATTCATTTTCTGCCAATTGACTAATTGAATAATTGTCTCACCATTTCAGCTTCACCCTGCTGTGACTAATTGGTTGTTTATCAGACCATGCCTTTGATCTTTATCCATTTTCTATATATATATATATATATATATATATATATATATATATATATATATATATATACATATTATATCTAACGATTTCAAGCGATTACAAGATTACAGTGCCAGACCAAAGTTATGAGTTATCTAAATACTTCCTTCCTTTGTTAAACTGTGAAGCTTTAATAGCAGAACATCTCAAGTAAATTATCACAAATGCTACTTTTTTTTTACCCTCAATTTGCTTTTTTCACATTGGATTAAGGGGTTCATAAACTTTTATCCTAGGTTCCCAAAACGGTTTGTGGGACACAGAATGACCCTAATTACCACCCTCTGCATTAGCCTACTATCCATAAAGGCACAGATATTGAGTTAAGTACACATTTAAACACCTCGCATGTCAAACCTTGTGAGATGATTAACTTCAAAACACTTTTGGGGAATAAGTGTCCCAGTAACAAATAATGGAACCGGTGCAAGAGAGAGTCTGATATTAAAATCTGTGAATTAATAAATAAAATCTGAAATAATTTAGGATAAAATTAGAGGAGTCGGGAATATAGATAAAATCACAGTGCGTGTGGTTTTATATGGTGGTATGGATATAACTTTATTGTGATTCAGTAAAAAGCCCGGAACAATAAAGGGAAACTTTGTCGAAAGAACTTTGTTCGCTTCATCCTTCAGATTTGTTTTCATCCGGCAGGTGAGCAGGGAGCTCCCCACAACGACACACAGCCGGTTGAAAATCTGCAAAGTTTCGGTTTTATTTGAGAAACAGTTTGATGATGAAAAATAACCAGACAGAAATGTCCATCTTTGGGCGAATTTAAATACCTTACAAATCAAGGTGATCCATCACGTTGATGCAGGGATCAAATAAACGGCCAATAAGCCATAAAGCAGGTGAATTGCAACATGTGCCAATAAAACCAGAGATAATAAAGGGATTCATGATATGAACAGTAAAAAATCTCACTTTGAATCAGGCCCCATAGTTTTATGAAACACAGGATTAAAGCACGGATAAAACAAAAACGCTGTGAGCATCATATGGATAAAATAGCACCCAGACAACAATGTTCAACACAGCAGCCTGACTGAGTTAAGCCTTGACCTCAGAGCCAATTGACTTGTGTACTCAGTGGCATTCATTCGGCATTCGGCCTTCACCAACCACACACCCATCCTCTGTCGTTCTCTGCCATCTGACTCTGTCCTTCTCGTCTTCTCCCCTTCAGACTGAGAGAGAGGAGAGCGCAGAGCGGGCCGGAAAACTGATCACCATGACCGGCTAAAGCAAAGCCAAGGCAAGCAAAGCCAAAAGAAGAAGAAGAAGAAGAAGAAGAAGAAGAAGAAGAAGGAAGGGAGGGCGGGAGGGAAAAAGAAGAGGAGGAGTACGTGCACACCCACTGCTGCTCATCTCCTCATCTCCACGGCAACTGTGTTCGCACGCTTGCAGACTTCTGGGAGGAGACCTCGGCGTGCTGCATCGGGGGAAAGTCAATCGGATGGAAAGGGACGAATGAAGGAGCGTCCCTTCATCACTCCCCATCTGTCATCTTTGTAGTTTCTTTTATTGAGTTCACACTGACATTTTGAGTTGATGGTCAACTTTTAAAGTCTTCTAAGATCTGAGTCAAACGCAAATTTCAACAGCAGATTCCTCTTTATTTGGCCTCTTTATGTGTAAAAATCATTGTTTCTAAGCAATTAAGTGTCAGATTACACTCCAAAAACAGTCACCTTCACCCTGATAAAGCCCCGGCATCGGCCACCTCCACCCTCACTCAACCCAAGAACCTCTCGCCCTGCAAGACCCCCCCACCTCAGTCTTCCGTGCGTGACTTCATCTGTCTACCATCCCTTCATCCGAGGCTATGAGAGGAGGAGTCGAATCCCAGATCACTCCATCATGCCAGTTCTGAAGAGCAGAGAGGAGATCCGGGCTGGCAATGTTCAAGGTAGGCCAGTGACTCCAGCTCTTGGATTGCATTTGTTTGGCTGTGAGCATTTTCCTGAAACTTTTTGCCCTCCCAAAATCCACTCACCGCTTTGTTTGCCGAGGTCAATTTCAGCAGAACTTTAGCATCAAACTGATCAAAGAAATGTCCTAACTTGGGCTATTACAGACAAGTTTTTTTGATTATTCACCCAATTTAGTCTTTAAAACGTAAAACATAGTGAATAATGCCTGATAATTGATTATTAAAACTGCAAATTATAAAAAAATAAATGTGTGAATCGATTAATCATTTCAGCTCGAGTCCTAACTATACCCTAGAATATTAAATATTCAAAGTATCCAACAGTTGTGTCCGTTAATTCGACCCGTTGACGTCACTCGAGATACTTACTGGTCAAATTAAACATCAGAGGAGGTGGAAATAATTGGTTGAAACACATCTCCAGATGTTTCACGTTGGATATCAGGTCATACAGTATTTTGTAATTTGTGAAGTCACAACTTGAGATAAGCCTCAAGGATCTGCCTCATGGTTTGTTTTGGTAAAGTTTAGGCAATGACTGGGCTTTATATGTCATATAAAGAAAGACAATATATTGACCCTCTGAACCCCAAGCAGGGGCCGTTTTTTGCTCCTGTCACGTTTCATCTCTGTGGCCTTGATTTTCACTGCAATATATAAGTCCTGCACCACTATGGGAACCGCACAACCATGCTAGAAGTAGAGAGAACATAGTTACAATACCATAAACTATAAAAAAACGCAAGTTGAATTTCTTTGATACTTTATTGATAGTGCGATCATTTTGAGCATTTGTACATCCTCTTACAGCCTCTCCTGTCCTCTTCTTAATGCACTGTGCTCACTAGTTGCGCTGAGAAATGTAGAATTTTATATTTTTAACAGAATCTGGTTACTTTAAATGGTTTATTTGGATTTCAAATGAGACGTGTAGAATAAAATGTTGCTGATGAAATATCACCATTTTAAGCTTAGTTTGGGTGGCTTTTTCTGACTGAAGCGCTTGTCACGCATGATGTGTTCAAGGACCGTCGGAAAGATGGAAATCTGATGATAATGGCGTTTTTCACAGCTTCTGGCTATGATAAACAGTGTGTTGCCGATTGTTTAAAGAAAACAGGCTTTTTCATCAGGTTACGTTGAGTTCACTGGGCTGTAAATCACAGTGCACATTACTTTATGGTCGTATATTCTAGAAATTGGCTGCAAACCAGGATCTGTATGGGAATGATTTTTAGTTATTAAGTTTGACACATCTGTCTGTTTCAATGTATATGTAGAAGCTTTTGAAGAATCTTGATTTTGAGCAAGACAAACAGAGGACAGGATAGAGAAGGATGAAGAACATTCATACTGCAAAAGAAGAAAGGACAAAGGGCCTTTTTTTCTCCCCGCTGCGCTTTGCGAGGTAGCCCAGCGCTGAGATAACGGATAACAAGGCACCGGCTTCAAAAAGCCCGTCACAACGACGCGTTGGTGCAGCTCCACAAGGGGGAACAGGCCTAGACAATAGTAACCGTGTAAAGAATGGCGAAGCTGGAGCCCATCTTTATTGCTGAGCTTGTGCTCCTTTCAGCAGCCGTTCAGGGGTTTGACTGATAAAAAAAGGCACATTTACTGTAGAAGTTGCCGAAGCGGGTAAAGATAATGGAAAGACTTGTCCAACCTGACAAAAGAGTACAAAGAGAGGAGATGTAAAGTAACATCAGCTCAAAATGCGACATTCACGTGTGAGAATTAACTTTTAGACCAGTTAACAGCCATTTTCATTGTGTGAGGTTCATTGAGTGTGTGTGACGATTTGTTGCAACAGAAAATGCCTGAAAATCCCACGTTCTGTCACAGTGTCCTGCTGCCGCCGATGGAGCAGGTCCAGGATTCGTCTCTCGGGGGCATCGCTGATTAGATTCCGGGCTGGATTGAGTTGATGCTCGCAAATCTAAAGCGGCGCTGCACCGACTCACAGGATCAGATGTGGCTGTCTAATCATGACGCGCCTCTGTTGTCGGAGCGTGACTTGGAGGAGGCGTGTCACAGCTGGCCATGTCCCACCTTCACAAACACAGCAGCTCAAACAGCGAGCACACCTGCCGCACAGACACTGCCCCACAGCTCCCTCAGTCTGAAACGTCTCCACAGTTGGGTATTGGCTGATACTGCAGGCTTGAAATGGCTGCATGTAATCTGAGTTTCTAGGGCAGATTTTCCATCTCAAAAAAGAAAAAGAAAAAAAAGGGGGGTAGGGAGAGAGCATGACAGAGCAAAGGGTTAAGGCGTGGCAGACAGAAAAAGAGACAGACGGGCGAAGATCCAGGCGCAGGCGGTAAATCCAGAGGGAGCTCCACTGACAGTGGATGAAGGAGGCAGCTTTGTAGACAGATGTAGCTCCGAGTGCGTAAGCAACCAGGCCCTGGGAGGGGAGTGCTGTGGCGGCGTCGTGATGCTGCATGTTTTTTTGGGAGTGGGTTGGGTAGAGGAGGGGGGGGGGGGGTGATTACTGGATCCTGAGCGTGGGTTCTCTTGTCCGTGAACCGCGAACAGAGTGGCGGCGTTGAAGTGCCACGAATATATACATAATAATAATGATATATAATGATATATATATATATATATATGTATATGTATGGGCGTCGAGACGCCAGCCTCGGGACTCACAGACAGCCGGCTGACTCAGTTTTGGATGCAAAGCCTCATGCGACCGGCTTAACAAATGTTGATTGAGTCGTTGAAGGATTACAGGTGCTGAGCAGCCTGGTGCTGTTTATTGTTTACTCAGAGAGAGAGAGAGAGAGAGAGAGAGAGAGAGAGAGAGAGAGAGAGAGAGAGAGAGAGAGGGAGAGGGGGGGGGGGGGGGGAGTTACACAATGTCTCAGAAAAGCCTCAATCACATGCATTTTCAAATTTTTTTTTAGGAAATGATTCTTGCAGCACAATCTAGGAAAAAATGGGAATATTACATTAACTCAGCTGTAGCTAAAACTATGTCTAAAGTAGCTATTCTCAGCTACCCACTGGTGGTTGGCAGAGCGCCATCTAGTGGGCCGCAGAGTTACTGCCAGATGGTTCCATTAAGTTTAAATAATTTGGTCATTTTTAAAGCTTGTTCGATTAAAAAAAAACGAATTAATAAATGGTAATTCAAACTAAGCATGATTTAAATTAAAGCTGACATTGTCATATTTACTGCCCAGTTTAGGTGGTACTCAGAATTACTTCATCAATGCGATGTGGACCTTAAGTCAAGAGGTTAAGAACACCTGCTCTCAGGCGTTGGATCAACCAATCAGCTTGCTTGACATGCAGGTGTGTGAAAAAACGATTGCCCTAGCTTATTGAGAGCAACATGGGCACGCAAGGGGTCACATGGACGGTTTATTTTGCGAACGCGCCTGCAGCTAGAGTACAAGACACGGCCTGTTGCACTTATACTTTACTTTGTGAATTTTGAATTCTAACATGGTTACAGATGTAATGTTAATTTCCATCAAAGTATAAATGCTAGTTAAAAAAAACAGTCCAGACTGACCCTAGTTTAATAACCTGCAAACCGAGTGTAGCTGCCATTCCATTTTTTTGTTGGAGACAGAAACTCAAGATGTCTGTTCTACCTCTCCTCTTGCATACCTAGTCATGTGTGACTGTGAGAGAAGGAGGAAGAGCTAAGAATAGAGAAAAGGGGGCCCAGCGCTGTGATGCCGCCTCTACCCACGTTGCTCAGCTTCTCTGTGTGCCGTTCTGCTGCTGAAGTCAGCAGGCGTTCAACCGGTCTGCGTTGATATCTTGTTTGTGCGGCCTCCGCTTAAACTGAACACAATGCAAACTTGGAGCTATTGCCACATAAGTCACTAATGCAGGAACGATGCCATTCGCCCTGTTAATGTTCGCTAATAACACGATCAGAATCGGACGCAGATGCAGACATCTGATCAGAAACCGTCACACCTTTTCATGTCATGCCAAAAGGAGACCTTTTGAAGCTCTTCAACTGACAGACAGGGAAGAAAGATGTTTTCTTTATTTTCTTTCCTATAATACTTCAGACGGAGGGAAGAGACCGATAGAACAAAAAGACAAGATCTACCTGCTGGGAAAAGGGTCGAGGTGCGGAGATTAGACAAACTGATGCAGGGGTTTGATTGCTGAATGAGATATTTGATGACACTGTTCTCACACCAGGACTCGAAAGAAATCTTTGCTTCGAGAGGATGATGAGATGATGATTATGTTTTCAAAGAGCGAGAGGGAAATGTTGAAAGACAGAAGGAGAGCAAAGTATATTTAGAAGAAGTAATGGGTGTGTAGCGCTACTGATCAACAGAGGCAGTTTGCTTTAAAGACAAGGACATCTTGACAGGTTCAGATCTTGTTGGCAAAGTAATTCATTTGTGTAAACAGCAATACAGTGATACTACCTGTTGGAAATAAGAGTATAAAGCTGTTTTCATTTCCATCTTTTGTAAAGGAACCATTAGAAAAACTCTAATGTTAAAATCAGATTGGGCCCTGTTGATTTTCCACTACCTTTTTGCAGCTGACACGTTCCAGCTGTCAATGAATCTGTCTCCATTTGACCCTCAGTGGGGGCAACTTGTCAATTAATCAGCAGTGACTTGAGACTTGGTGGGTTTGGAAAGCAAACGTCTGCCGAGCTTAGGAGCCCCTCCAGGTATAGACTCCAACAAGAAGGAACAACACACGCTCAGTGGGGAAGAACTGCTGTTCTCACTGATTTTCTTTCTTTCTTTCTCTCTAACGAAGCAGAGGACCAGGTAATCAGTGAGACAGCGGCTGAAAGCTAGAGCAAACCTCTCAGGGGGGTAAATTGTAAGGTGAGGAAAGAGAAAAAGAGGACGTGTAACCATCCGTCTGGGGCTCTGTTGCCACATTTAGGCCTAAGTGAAGGGCAGTGTGCAGGCTTATGTTACTGAGATTTATTTGTGTCGGATTCGGTGTGTTTGGATCTTGAAATAAATGTTCCAGCTTCCTGTTGGATGTAGAGCTGAGATGATCAGAAAATTCCTAATTGAAGTCATTTTTCAAGCGTGAGTGTCCAGTAACACCTAGTTCATGCTTCTCTGTTTTGACATCGATGTAAATGGAATATATTTGAGTTTTGGACTGTTTGTCAGACAAAAATAATTTGACCCTGACCTGTAAAATCTAATGCAACCCAAATACAACAGCTCAGCCATGAATTCTACCCTTTCTATGGCTGTGTCTGAAATCATTCACTCATTCACTCATTCACTACTCCCTATCTACTACACTATGTATTGAGCTCATAAGAAGAAGAAAACACTTCCAGACACTACACAGACACTACACGGGTTGTTTTTTCTGTGCCGTGAATTACATAATTTCTGTCGCACAATGAAAACATGCCAGATCAACGTCGACTGATGGACCATCCATAATACATACCGACATGAATTTTTGCAATCAATACATATAGTAATCTTTTTTTGTTGAGTTTCCTCTTAACTAATATCTTAGTGAATTTAAGTTCCTGGTATTCATACAGTGTATATGTCTAGGGCTTTTATTGTGAAAAGTAAGAACAGAAGGAGAAAGAAATGGAAGGCTCTGCTGTTGCCAATATGGGGGCGATAAGTGTGTTTTTCCAAATTATTAAACACAAAGTACTTTGTGGCCGTTGTGTTGTGACGCTCTGCTCACAATAAACAGATCATTTTCGCACCTCAACTCATGGATTTGTCTCAATCACGCTGATCTCTCTCCTCTCGTCCGTCTGCCATTTTTCCCTCAGCGCAATGCATGATGGTACATAATAGTGCTCGATTAGTGACCAGCGGAGGCAAACTCACTATATAGTGGGCTATATTTGCAGTGGTGTTGAGCTGGACTGTTTCTTTTGCACAACCACATTTATACACATTATCAACTGATTAACATTTGGTGAGCTTCTTGTTGTTGCATCATCACAGCAAACTCTTGACAGAAGTCAATGAGATTGTTGCTAAAAGTAGCAAGTCGAGGATGTAATCAGTTATTCATCTCCGGTTATCAGCAACACATCTTAAGGTTTTATAAGCTCTTTTCGAGGAGGCGGTTTGTAGCGTATCAGTAGATCCACTCAGATTTGAATGAAAATCAGAGCCTGATTCACTGTGCGTATAATCTTGTGAGCTTGTGAAGATAATGAATGAGATGCTCAGTGATGTCATCAGCTAATTATCTGAGAGACTTGATGAAGAGTAGAGAACCAGAACCAGATGCTCTTTAGACACGTTGGTCCTGTCCAGTTGATGAACTCCATGAATGCTCAATTTAGTGTATTTTATTGCGTCATAGACTTGAATGTTAAATGAGCAATAAAAGTGTTTTTATGTGAATTAAAAAAGTAATAAATAAATAAAGTACATTATGTAAAAAGGAATTGGTTGACATATAAAGTATACTAGCGCATACAAGACCGAAATCTTTTTAAACTTCATTTCAGAAATCAGCACTCGTCACATGCTCAAGGTCACTAATAGCGTGACTGAACACATTTTCTGTGTCTGTTCAAGCCGTGCACACAATGGGTCGATAAAGTGGAATATAAATAGAGAGGTGTGGTAGTTATTAATAATGAATGCTCAGCTGGTAACGTTACTCGTCACACCTTTTAAACAGCCACGGTATATTATAATGGTGCCTTGTATTCTTGGCTCGCCCAATGGAGAGGAGAGTGCAAACCAGGTCCTCCCGAGGAAAATCATGTAGCTGCCTGTCAGATTCAGTGTTCAACGATTGGAATATATAACACCGCAGACATGGCCTGAAAGCCAGGTTATGTTGGTCACCATGTCTTCTATACATAATGACACATAGTGTAAGACATTGATGCACAAATAGAAAACAGACCTGGCACAAAATCACAAAAATGCCTTATTATTTGTATTTCCTTTTGTTTTTATTTTTTCATGCACACTCTGCAGGACACAAAATAGAGGACAGAGCACATTTCAAGAACAGGAAAATAGCATCATAATGTCACCCTACATGTGATAATGTCTTTATTCACCCACGAGAACTGGGCTCCAAGTCTGAGCAGATATTTCTGGGATGTAGTTTGGTTGGTGACCAGCAGAAAAAAAAAGGCTTTGTCATGTCATAGGATCAAATAAATAAAATAAATCATATTAATTCAACAAAACGACACGGCCTGGCACAGAGGGCCCGCTTGCAGGCAGTACAGCTACAGGTGCAGAGCTGTAAGGACGTCTTGCGGGGGGACTACAGAGGTCTCGGGCCAGTGTGAGGCCTCGGGTGATTAATAAAACAAAGTGATTAGCAGGTCTTTCAATACCACTACTCCCACGAGTCTAAGGCGCCGTGGGCGTGCTATCGAAAACCTCAAGAGAGGAGCTGCTCAGATTCTGCCCCCGGTAAAGCAGAAGACACCAAATTGGCTTAGAATGAGGATAGAAAACTAAAATGCCATGTTTCCAGTGAGAATACACATTATCGGCTGAGGGCTGCTAGAAGGAGAGCGTGGGGCCGACTCTTCATAGACCGCTCTGCTTCAGATAACACGGGGTAGCATAATGCATCGGGCTTATTGTGAGGGGGGGGGCACGTTAATTTACTGCTAAATTAAGTCCAGGGCAGGAGAGACGTAACCTCAGTGGAATAAATGGCTTCAATGAGGTAATGAAGACCCCTGAGGATGAATGGCTCTAGCCTCAATCTGGCCTTTTTTTCATCCCAGTCCCTCCGAGTGTGCGTGTTCAGTCGTGTGTATTTGCACGTATTGCACTGGTGTGTGTGTGCGTGTGCGCTGGCGGTTTTGTGCGTGCGTGCGCCCTCTGTCTCGGTCAGTTTATTTGCCTCTGATGAAGAGACCATATAATGTTATTTAGAGAGCTGAGGTCAGAAAGACAGCAGAGATCCATAGTGCGTCTCATTATAAGTGCAATTAGCAGAGAGGATTCTTGACCACACTAAAGTGCACTTAATACACCCAAGACCCTCTTCAATAAACTAGTGATTTTTTTCACCCTGCCATTCTGGCCCTTCAAGATGGCAGCGAGGTGACGGATTATTCAATAGAGAACACTGTATTAGAAGATTACTCAAAGACTCCAATAATACTCTCACGGTACACACTGTTGGGTATTTGTTCTATCTTATATTACCCTGACTATGTTTTCTTTTGCCTGCTCTGCTTTGCTGCTAATACCAGTATCTCCATCTTTCTCTCTTTTTTTCTCAGCCTCTCTCATCCCACCTTGTAACTAAATTCAAAATATTTAAACATCCAAAAGAATCAGCTTGACCACAAGACCAAAACAAAAGTAAAAGCCTGATAAAATGTATTCCTCTGTTCTATATTTTAGTTACAAAAACCGTATTAAGCCACACTGTTGCAGTTGATGACGCGGTCCCTCGCTATGACGAGAATGGGAGTTTATTTCTAGTCCATCTCAAAATAACCGTCCTGCTGCCGTTAATACTAACAAGGCCACCAAATGTGTGTTAATCCACAGCTGAAAATAGTCCCCAACAAATGCTCTACTGGTTGAGTAACGCTTGCTAAAAACTTAGGAGCCGATGTGTTTCGGGGAATTCACTACTTTTAAATTATTTTTGGAAGTAAAACTAAATACTTATGAGCCAAGATTTATTCCCTCAGTTGGAACAAATGGACTTGGTGACCGTTTAGCACAAGTTTTGCCGGACTGCAACGCGACGTCATCTCATGGAAGATAAAATAATTGCAGCCATGATAACTTTCTTGAGTTGTAGAATTCTCTCGAGGAGTATTATGAATCACAGTGTAGCGTTTCGGCCCTGATAAGCCTTTGAAAGTCAAGGATGTGTTACTCAAATCTGTCTGTCTGGATCATATTTCAGAGCTGTTTTTGGACTAAACGCTTTTTCTTTCCATTGGATTTGTTGATATTAAGAAGAATGTGTATTAGAATATAGAATAGCACCACGTGCATCACTCAAATGTGATCGCGTGTTCAACAGCAACATAGTTGCATTTTTATTCAATTCTGACTATGACAGCAGAGTGAGACAGAAACTCACAGTGACAGTGGACGTTGTGAGAGTGAATTGAATAATTACAGAGGATGTAAATAGAACTTCCACCACAACCTGCAGGGGAGTCATTATAGCTGCATGATGTCTGATTACCTGAGCACAATGTCACACAGCTCCCACAGGCTGAACGTCATTCATCAAAAACACCACCAGTCTTTTGGTGCAGGTTATTTCAGAATTAGGACGGTTGGCTGTGCACTCTCATTTCGATTGAACAAAAAGCAGTGAGGGCGTAACTCTCTTCTTGTCGAAGCTACAGACAGAACAGAATGTTTTGCATGAACCCAGACGATGCTGTCTTTAGAAAAGATCTAAAAAATCATTTTCTTCTCCTCTGCTCCCTTATATTGGACGCTAAGGTCTCCTGCATCACAATTTTAACAACAGTTACTTACTGTGTTTTCAAGGCCTCTCTGGACACTGAGATGTGTGAGACAGTTGCTGATTTGCTGCTGTGTTAGTTTAGGTGAGGTGTGTTGTTTTTAGCTGGACAGATGTTGAATATAAAGACCACATACCACAGAGCGCTGCAGCGAGGATGTATTTAAGTAGGCCAACCCCAGAAGTTAGCATCACACTGCTTCCCTTGACAAAAAGCCAATGGGATCTCCCTGTTGAATTTTGGATTATAGCAGAAAACAAGCTCTGTGGCAAACACAAGTTCATGATACTTACAATTTATTTTCAGCAAGATAATCTGAGAAAAATGAACATTACTTTTGTGATTTTTAAAAGCTTGATTGCAATCAGCAGAAGTAAAAAAGCTCAAATTAAGATGACTAGCCGCTTGTTAGCAACCACCTTTTTAAAGACCTGTAAAAGCATCAAAGAGTGATGTTTACTGAGATATTTTTTAGTCATAAAACAGAAATCTGTTAAGCTTGTGTTAACCATAGAGCTTATTTAAAAAGAACATTGATTTAAAGGGCACCGTAAGTGTAAGAACGCTGACTCATTTCCTGTTTTTTGGACTCATTTCTGCAGGATTCTGTTTCACACGAGGATTAGTCTAAATCCAATGCTAACGCCAGATAATGCCCTTATTTTGTCACTTGTTTACTCTTTTTAAGGAACAGTGTGTAGCATTTATGGGGATCTATTGCCAGAAATGGAATACGATTTTGTTAAGTATGTTTTCTTTAGTGTTGTAATCACCTGAAAATAGGAATCGTGTTTTTGTTACCTCAAAATGAGACGTTTATATCTACATACGGAGCGGGTCCTCTTCAGAAATCCGGCCGCCATGTTTCTACAGTAGCCCAGAATGGACAAACCAAACACTGGCTCTAGTTAGGGCCACCGTAGTTCTCTTACGCGCCTAGAGACATTTCAGTTGGTTGCACTCTGCAACCCTCACCGCTAGATGTCTAAATCCTGCACACTGCCCTTTTCAATAAAGAACAGAAGTAAGTTGGAGTCTTATACCCACCAAGCGTTTGGCATAGAAAACACGTAAGATGGATGTGTTGGAAAAGCAGTGTCTAGTTAGCGAAATAAAGTACGTTTTTGAATAATTTATGATATATTTGAGTTGAAACAGTTAACAAAAATGTCATTATATTGTCCCCTGCTGTGGCGTCTCTTCAGGGGATATCTAGACCTTTCAAATTAAATGAAACTCAACTCTTAAAGACTTTTATATTTTACGGTTGTCAAGCCTCATTGTGTGCATGTATTACAGATTATGAAAGCGCACTGTTTAGTACGATTTATTTTTATTTATAAATCATGTCTGATGTAGTGCTTCTGGAGATGACAACAGGGCCGCTCTCACCTGTAACTGACCACCCACCAAATGTAAATGGGCTCCTTAATAGACATGCCTGTCAGCTTATGTTATCCACAATGCCTCTCAAACGCTATACAGCGCAGCCCACCACATCAAGTCTCCGGGGATGTAGTAGAGCCTGATAATGATGGCCTACGTGTGTTTTAAATAGTGTGGCAGATCCACTTTTATTTAGTCTCTCCGGCTGCTGCTTTCCGAGCCTCTGCAGTATAGCTGTAGTCTTAACCCCCCCCCCCCCCCCGGCAATATTCGGGGGAAAAAAACCCATCTGACCTTAAAAGTCCACGCATGTTCACCATCACCGTGGCTCGATTGATTGACGCGGAATGTTTTATCGGCAGATTGGAAGTCCACCAGTGTGAGCGCGTGCAGTGACGCGTCTCAAGCAGCTCTGGTTATTCTACTGGTGGCTCGTGCCATTTGGCGGCCTTCTGTGATCAATGCTCTTTGTAAATGTGAACTGTGACATGACTGACATGATCAGGCTCAACTCAGAGCCCGCTGTATGCACAAGAACCTGATTGTGTGTGTTTGCGAATGTAAGGGCACTCTCATACTAGGAAAACAGGAGCCATATATACGCATCAGGAGGCTTCAGATGTCTGACCCAAACGGTGCTTAACCTTACACTCAAAACCATCTGCACGGCCAGCTCGGTGTTCACGCATGTGTGTCATTTCACCGGCGGTTAGTCAGGTTCGCAGTAAATTACTGGGATACAAGCAATGCACACATGTGGGTGTTTTGTGTGGCCGTTCAGGGCCACTCATCCATGTTTTCTCCGGGTCCGCACATGTTATTGTAATTGCTGTGTGAGTGCTGTAATAGGCGCACCGGAGAGCATATAAATTCATGTGTCAACTTTTGATCCGCTGGCGCAGTGTTAGACGGTTTACTTTTGTTCTATTATGCAGCGAGTATATGATCCACTCTTGACACCCTCCATTTAAACGTTAGTAATTGGGGGCTGTTTAATGACGGTGGAGATGTGGATGCGATATAGCCGCTCCCGATCAGACAGTTTGCAGCCTCGGATGCTCCCTCCATCCTGTTATTTGTGTTTATTTGCCTGTAGCCCTTCTCGGGGATTCATTTTTAATGCGAGGTACACTAAAAGGAGGAGCAGCGGATCAACTCTATCTGCAGGAGTGCATTAACTTACCCAGTGTGTGTGTGTGTGTGTGTGTGTGTGTGTGTGTGTGTATACGTCTGTGCTATTCATTTCGTGTTTACTAGCGTTTTATTTCATGCAGTGATGAAAGTAAATTGTGTATTATTAGGAGGGGGCATGAGCTGCATGTAGTGTGCCCAAAGAATTACTGTGAGTTGTGTGTATCTTCCTGTCCATCAGGGTGTTGTATGGAGGCATATTTGAATTGTTACTATGGAAACCGAGCACTGCCGTTGTACAGAAACACAGATCCGAACGGGCCTCTGTCTCTCCCTCCTCCCTCGCTCACTGTCACACTTCTTGCATTATTTTAAAAAGATTCTTCTCTAATAGTTTCCCCCCCGGTGTCGCCTCTCTGTAGATTCACCAGCCCTTTAGCAGAATATCCTTCCTTCTTTTTCTTCCCTCAACACACTGTGTATTGAGATCATTTCCTTCTTCATTGCTTAGTTTTCCTGCTCCCTCCTTTAGATTTCCTTAACCTCCTCCCCACCCTTGACTCCTCTTTTAGCGTCCTGTGCTAATCATGTCCTCTTTTCATCTTTCTGTCTTCAGCCGTGTTGCTCTTCCACACCTCCCTCCCTCCCTCCCTCCCTCCTCCTCTGGGTTTCTTATTGCTGTTCCTTCCTCCACCTCCATCTCT
The DNA here is from genome assembly GCF_910591455.1 of Pholis gunnellus. Taxonomy (NCBI): domain Eukaryota; kingdom Metazoa; phylum Chordata; class Actinopteri; order Perciformes; family Pholidae; genus Pholis; species Pholis gunnellus. The sequence goes on from NC_136531.1 coordinate 23,157,246, forward strand.
TTTGTGTATGTCTCTATTTATTCTCTCCCTCGCCCCACTTCTCTCTCCTCTTCTCTCTGCTGCCTTCCTCCCACTCGTTTCCTCCTCCTCTTTCTCTCTCTCTCTTTCTTTCTCTGTGGTGCCCCCATGGAAAATTCAGCTAGTTTACAATTAGTACGTGCACCTGCAATTGAGCCTGACAAACCTCTGGTAATTAGACCTTTTAGAAAAACGTTTTTTTTTGTGTGTGTGTGTGTGTGTGGAGATCAACCTCACTGCTCGGGCCTCTTCTCCCTCCGCTCGCCCTGTTGCACACATTACTTCTCGCTCTCCGTCGCTGTTTTTCCACCTCTGTCAGATTTCAGTTCTCACAACTTCTCTCTTCTTTGTTTTCTTTGGACTTTTGTTTTTCGGTGCCGACTCGATCGGCTCCTCGCAGCTTGATGAATAAAAGATAAGCGAAGGTGTTGTTGTGTGAGCGGAGAAGGGGAGCTAGCTTTTCGCTCTGCCCTTCGTTTATCCCTCTCCTAAAGTGCTCCTCCGTGCTTCACTTATAATATGAGCATGAACATATACTAAATTAAGATTCCACGTCTTTATCTGTGCAGAAAATATGCCCAAATTTGTCCCCCCCGATACACGCGCACGCATACACGCACATCAGGCTATGACTAATTGTGTTTCCCCTGCCTGTCACCTCCCTCTGCTTACATGTTTCACTCCGCCTCTCCCTTTTTTCCCTCCAACATATCTCCTCTGAACTCTACTCCACTGCTCTTTGTACGTCCGCTAATAAAGGGGCAGTAGATAATAGCAATAATAACAAATAATAGGTCTGAAGTTGACTTCAAAGAGCAGCGAAAGGGATCTCAGAGCGTTGGAGGGAGCAACGGAACGAAAACAAGTTTGGAGGTTAAAGAGGAGGAAAGCAATGAAATGAGTGTGGGAGGGAGAGAGGGGGGAGAGACAAAAAGGAGAGAGAGAGAGAGAGCGAGACTCAGTCGAGCCCGGTCTGAGTGTCTAATGGTCACTTAGCCTGGCGGCTAGTCCATGAAGCTGTGAGGCTGTCAATCTGTCAAAATGCACCCAGTGCTGTCCTGACTCTCTCAAAACACACACACACACACACACACACACACACACACACACACACACACACACACACACACACACACACACACACACACACACACACACACACACACACACACACACACACACACACACACACTATCTACTTCCCGCTCTGTCTTTGATGTGTGCCACAGGGTTCCTGCAAGGAAGTCACAGCCCAGTGTAATGGATGTGGCGTTGTAACTTGATGCTGCATGAGAGCTTACATACCTCTCTCAGTGTGAGGTTTGATACCCAGCTATATGGGTCACTTGGTTTGGCAATAAGGGGTTGAGTCATCTGTATTTTTTTTTAATACCTATATTTGAAAAATTGCCTTTGTCAGTGTCATCCATATTAACATGAAGCAAACATGATCTACCCAATGTCACCCACATTATTTGGATACATTCTTGTTACACAGATATTTGTTGATGGCCAACATGGCAGTTAATGTTCCACAATTCTGGACGTTTAGAAAAACTACCGGACGTATGTTTTGAATGGCCACACAATAGCCTTCATTTGGAATAACTTAAATACAATTAATATCGTAATACAAATGCCGTCCCGCTTGCGTCTTTTGAGACTTTGAAGGCAGGGATAGCATAGACTGTGGCATATGCGACCATGTTTGGTCCCAGAGAGCAAGCGCCCTGACGTTTCCTTTAATCGCCGCCTCTAGTCCATCCTCGGCCTCCGTCATAGACTGTATATATGATGGACATAGTTTCCGTGACGTCACCCATACTCTTCTGAAGAGCTGTTGTGAAGGTGAAATTTGTCGGCTCTCGCGGTCGCCATCTTGGCGGTGATGACACAGCCATCCGCTTGTTAAGAAAAATGTGGCTGTTAGTGCATTTAACAACTTTCAGGAACTAATAACTTAAAAAGGCTTTGTACTGGGATGTTGATTAACCTCAAGAAAATATCCACTGATTAACAGACATCTCTTTCCTAATGTAAGTCTATGGGGAAAAGGTCCTCATGGGTCCCATAGCATCATGTGACGGATCGGAAGTTGTAATTCCACGGTTTGGTCGAGCCAGTTACTTTTCCTTGGGGCCTTGCTTTATGCACAGTGGCTGAACTGAACCAGCATTTACGCACGCTTTTCTGCAAACTATAATTTAGGCATTAGCCTAAAAGAAAACAAAACTACGTCAATATGGCAACATTTGGGATTTGAAGCCGACGAAAGAGGTTAGCCAAAAAACATAGACGAGGTATCGCGTAAACACAGCAGGAGTCGCTACACTCTTATTCATGGCGTCGCTCGGCCTCATTATGTTCCACTGGGGAGCGGCCGCCGAGTCAAGTGGGACACCTAGTGGTAAATGTGGGTATACCAACCCGGGACGGTGGTTGGCTCCAATATCAAACCACATTTTCATGCTTAACCAACCCTAGTTCGTACTCTCTGGTGAACAAACTGTGATACTTTTTCTAAGTCACTGCAATTCCTTGTTATTTATCAGCCGACATATAATACAATATGATATGCATATATCTCTGATATGCTAATGTTGGCACAGACTCTTATTTTTACACTTTATCCTTGTTTATAATTTCTCTGACTCTATTTCCCTCTCTCCCTCCAGGGACGGCATTCACACTCCTCCACAATGCTTGTCAGCCTCCACCTTTCTCCCTCCCGTCTTCAGGACAAGCGCATCGTCTCCCCCTGCTCCTCCCCCCATCATCCTCCTCCTCCTCCCCCAGACCCGTCCTCTCACCTTCCTTATTCTCGGCCTCGGCTGACTCCACCCTTCCTCCCCTTGTCCTTCTCTCTGCTCCTCCTCTCCATACTCCTCCTGCCCGTCTGCGAGTCTCGCAGGGGCGGAGGTCCAGGTACGGGGCCTGGAGGTGCCCCAGGGGGACAAGGTGGCCAGAGGGGAGGCAGCACCCAGAGGGGCGTCGTCATCCCTCCTCAATACTCTCCCGCCTTACCGGGTCTTCCCCCAATCAATCCCAAACTGATCAACTCCCTCAGTATAGCTGTCATCCTGGTGGGCAACTCTAGTGACGTAGCCCTGGGGGCTGGACTTGAGAAAGAGGACTTCCTCCACATCCCTTACCCTCCCAAAGTCGAGGTGGTCACCATGAATGAGACCGACCCAAAGAGCATCATCAATCGGATCTGCGCACAAATGACAAGGAACTCTCTGCAAGGCGTAGTGTTCGGAGATGACACGGACCAGGAGGCCATCGCTCAGATCCTGGACTTCATATCTGCCCAGACACACATTCCCATCCTGGGCATCACGGGAGGCTCCTCCATGGTCATGGCTGCCAAGGTAGGAAAAAAAAATATCACTGAACTGTGAACTGTTCATTAACCATTTCACCACCCTGCACAATAATCAGGGCAAATGATTGGCTGTGAATAGTGAAGTGGGAATAGATAAGTTGTTGCTTCTTCATCCAGAAATGTGATTTGATTATTCTAAAATAGCACCTTGGTGAGTCTATGGATTAAATTCAACATCCACCTTCAAGAACCAGCAAATAAGAGTCATCACAAAAGTTTAATTTAGTTTTTTTTAGTATGAGCTTTTGGTTCATTTAAGATAATATGAAAACGAGGGAAAAACTTTATTTTTTTAAAGATGCATCAGCCTCCCACCACTCAGTGCGGCCTCCCATTCTATTCCAGCCTCTCTGCTGATTGATTTCGCTGTTAATTGACCTCCTCTGTGAGCCTGACGTCATATTGAAGCTCCTGACAGCGAGTCGACGCAACTCTGAAAGGACTGCCAGCGTGAGACAAAAGAACGCATAACAAGTTGAAAAAAAACATCTCTGTGGGATCGTGGATAAAAGAGATTTGGCACAAACCAAGCTGCACGAGGAGAATCCATGATCCATAAATGGAACAATAGCTTTGAAATGTATCCTTAAATAATGTCGTTAATAGGCTTAGCAACGTTTAAGTCCCACAGAAGAATGATAGAATCCATACGACGCTGAGGTTGGGTTTTTATTAGCTTGTCGATGCAGGCTACCATTTGGAGAAAATGGGACATGCTATAGAGATTCTCTGCAGTTGTTATTTTGGTATGAGTAATGCCATCGGTAATGTTATTGATTGATATTGGTTGCGTAGGTCCAAGATATTTGAGTTTGACATTTTTTTTATAGACATTATGGAATATTGGTTTGGCAAATTAAATCTTATTATTATCTGATTAGCTTTTTCCAGAGCTTTCAGCCCCAACTCATGGTCTTTATACGCGTATGGAACTTGTTAAACCTCCAAGTGGTTTAAATTTTGGAAAACGTAGTACGTTTCGTCGGCGTGAGTGAACGAGGCATAAAGCTAAAGCTTGCAGTTTGTCACAACTGATCCAAAACCGGTCCAAAATAAGCCGTGGAGGAACAACCTTCAACACTTTTGGAACAACTAACTTAATCAGACACTTATTACATTATAATTCATTCCTGAAAACAGAGCATTGGCTTTCATTATGATGCATTCAAGCTCTTCTCAGTAAGAAGGAGAATGGAACAATTATACTGCTCTCATGTTGTGTTTAAATGTAATCTGGGAATTTTTTTTGTGAGAAACTTGAATAGATACAGTTGTTTGAAAGAGATGTAATATAAAATCTATATTAGAGAGAGTAACAGTGTTTTAACACTAGCTCTAAGCAGCTTATACTACACCATTAAAACTACAAATGCCAAGATTTATATTTTACATCAAAGCAAATATTTAAATATTTATTTCGTAATCAAATAATTGTTATAGATTACAATAACAAAATAAATTTAGAATTGATGATGGTTAGCCTGGAGTCTGGAGTCTGGAGCCTTGCTTTCAAGGCTTCAAAGACTTTGTTCTTAAAAAAGAAAACTGGAATCAGCAAAAATCTGAGTCGGCAGGGCACGCTTTTACAACAACAGAAATCGGATTTGGTCAAGAAAATTGCAATGGGTGCATTTTATTATTATTTTTAAGTTAGTAAGTGTATTTTGAGTAAAGATGTTTTTGTCAAGCATTTGCAGTTAGAGACTGATGAAGAGTTAAAAAGATATATTGAAATTGAATCGAAATGTTATTATAGTCGTCATATACATTAGGTAAATATATATATATGAAATGTAACTTCTGTATTCAACCCATCCCTAGCTTATTGGGAGCAGTGGGCTGCTGAGAGGCAGAAGCACTGATTCAAAAACAAGTGTCAGATGCCATGCTGCAAAATAATACAAATTAAGATTGTGACTACTTACCATATTACATATGGGGTAAGTAGTCGGCAGGACAATGAAAAAGAATGTCTGAAAACCACCATGAGCCACCTCAGGGCCAGGCCCGGGGGTCGAAAAAGGGATTGAGGCCAGGACCACAGGTGCTTTTTATTATGCTGGCACTGATTGGGGGAGGAGCCAGACTGAGGGCTGTGTTCACAACCCTACACTTCCTTCCCTGGGGAGCGTTCCCCACTACACTTTGTATGATTAAAACACTTTAGGTGTTTGTCTAGTGACCATGGTCCATGTTACACATGCTGTAGAGGACTTTGTGTTATCATGAGAAGTTTGAAGGCAGCTCCAGCACAAACTAAAAAATACAGACAATCAGACAAAGTGATTTCTTGAAATTACCGCAGTTAAAGGTTTCACATTAATGCCATTTGTGTGCAACGTGAAGACACGTGCCATACCAAACATATTTACCAATGTCATTATCAGCTCACTGAATGCCCTAATTAAGAGAACGGGTTATGTTTGATAAATTGCAGCAATTATGGCGCATCACAAGCAACAGACAGACAGTTATAATCTGCAATCTGATAACCAGCTTTACTTGTTGCTCGATTGAACATTTATATCAAGGCTATCTCTCAACTTGAATAGAGAAATAATCTAATAAAAGCTCCAATTCAAAGAGAATTACGTTAATGTCCCCACAGCAAGGCGATACCTCCAGTGGTCAGAAACACTCTTAATAAAAGGCTGTTGCATATGAAAATCAAACTGTGGACTTGTTGGCGGTAGATGTGATTGGATAAGAGTAACGGAGTGATTTTACTGTTGAGATAAAAAAAAGAAAAGAACACGAGAATAAAAGAGGAGGGGGGGGGGGGGTGAAGGTTATGAAATAACTTGTGTGGGTGTGAAGGAGGAAGAGGCATTTGCTCAACATTTAATTACCACATGTTACAGCTGACAGAGAGACAGAGGGCACAAACTGAGAGTGACAAGAAGCAAAGTGTAGATGAGAGATTAACTCATCAATCTGAACAAATTTACTCTCAGAACAGAAGATGTTGTAAAAATAATCTCTAGAATCTGCGTCCTATGTTCATTTAGAGATGTCTCTGGTGGTGCGGCATGTCCGCGCGCTGAACCCCCGTTAACCAGCACATGTGACGAGTGAATTTTAAATCCTTATTACAAACCACTTTGCCGTCACTTTTCCATGGATCTGACACCACGCATCTCCGTTCTCCATGAGCCCGCCTAACAAAAGTCAGCTCTGAGCTCCTTAAGAGTAGATAACGTCGTGGATAGGCCTGTATCCTCTTTTCTTTTCTCAGGCTATGATTGAGGTTTTCGAATGAAGCTGTTGTCATATTTTATGATGTCCTTACCCTCAAAAAATGGGGAAAAGATGTTTGTTTTTTTGTCACTGTAATGTATGGTGCTGTTAGATTGCTGCTGGACCGCCTTGTGAAGACAGGTGCGTGTCTCTCTTTGTGTGCGGCGAGCGGGACAGAAAACCTTTGTCCGCAGTGAAAATCTTGTTTTTTAAAAAGGATGGATGCCAATAAATATGGATTGAAGTAGAATATTTCAAAAGATAAAAACATGTTGGTTGTTGGAAATGATTGCATCCGTGATTTTTCAACAAATGTTGACGTTTCAACCGAGGACTGAGCGCTGCATCGCTCGCTCTGTTTGAGACAGGAGGGGGGGGGGGGGGGGGGGGGGGGGGGGGGGGGGGGGGGGGATGGACTGTTGCAATGTTTCAGCAAGTTAGTAATCATAATAATTCCAATCAGTGTTATGAATGAAGCTTAGACCTATTCTGTACAGCCCTAGTTATGGATATGATTTGGACGATCATATTAAAGATAGGATAATAATGTTATTATGGACTTTTAAAAGTAATGCTTAAATATTTGAAATGAACGGTTCTCACTCCGTTATAAATTACAGAAAGCTTTGCCTAATTAAAGATTCTGTTTTTTTCAAAACTCTTGTCAGACTCTGAGCCTCGTCACCGCTCGCTGACGATCGTCGTTCTCAAGTCCCCACGATTGGACGATATAAAAACAGAGATGATCGCCGACCCCGGCTGATGCACAGCAGCACATGAGCATAAAGAGATGTGTGTATATGTGGAGGGGGAGGCGGCATTAGACATCATTTGATGGTTAACACAGTTCTCGAGGAAATCTGTGTGGACACGGTCTGCATGGCAAGCACTGGCTTGTATATTTCTCTCTACATACTGTATAAAAAAAGCGGTGACAGAGGAAGACGGACGAGAAATGATTATTTCGTAGTCTGACAAAAGCAGTGCTGCGTGAGAAAAGGGTTTAAAGCCCTAGTCATGGAAGGATGGGGGGAGGGGGAGGTTTTCAATAGATGAATGAATAGATTAAAGCGTAAAAACAGAGGTGGAAACACAGGGGAAGAGGATCAAAAACAGGGTGGTGAGGCTGAGGGGGAGCGATGAAGAGGGAAATTGTATTTCACTGTGGTGAAGTAGGGTTTTTAGTGTCGCTGTCTATGCGTTCTTTAATGTTTTATTTATAGATTTTCAGTCACGCCAACCAAGAAAAACATCAAAACCCTTCACCCTGTCCCAAATTCAAGCTCTTTAAATGCTATTTGCTCTTTTTTTGAAAGTCTTCTACATTAGTTGATTGAATAAATTTGGATTTTGGACACTTGGATGAACAAAGTAAGCATTTTTAAGACTTGACCTTGGGCTCTTTTCTATTCTAATTTCACTTCTTTCTTTGCAAACTATTAATTGACTAATCAAGAAATTAACTGTCAAATTTCTCCTTCTTTTGACTAAACATTATCTGTGCTTTGATCTGGCCCTTTTGTGCTGATTTTATGCCCCATGGGCAAGACAACCTTTGTGGATTATAAAATGTTATTCTATTTTTGATCTGAATGAATGAGGGAGACTGAAGAGCGTAGAAACGAGTGACGGACAGATAGAGAGGCAGAGAGCCCTGTGGCTGAAGTGGAACATGAAGCCATGGCAGGGAGATGCATGTTGTGTGCGCAATAGAGCGTGAGTGATTTTCCAGCATCAATAACCCAATTCCTTTCAGGTTGCCAAGTCCGTCCCTTATCAGTCCACAGTTATGTCCAATCTATTGTGTGTGCTGAAGTCCTTCTATGGGGGGCAAACCACTTGATTTATCCTTATCTTGTCACGGAGTCATTTTATTTCCATTTTGAACATTGAACCAACGGGTTTTCCACTTTTTATGGCATTTGATCTTTAAACCGCATTATTCAACACACTTTACAGCCTCAGGCGGCGATGGAGAGACCAAATAAACCGCCCGGCTGCAGTTTTCCTTCCCAGTATTCTAATGAATCATTGACAGATGCAGGTAGGCCCATTATGAACCAAACAATTTGCACGCTTCCATTGAGCCATTAATTCACGCCGTGCCATTTGTTGGTATTGGCATAATAGGACGACAGAGTTGGCCCCGGCCAACACTCGACTCCAGCTCTGGCGACTAATGAGGTCTTCCAGATCTTTTGTTGGGACTTAAGCTGTGCGTGTGCGAGCTTCTTGTGCGCGTGTGCGGACACGTGCTGGTGTTCGATGATAATGGCCTCTTTGCCTGTTTTTGGGGAGATTAAAGCTGTTGTTTTCACTGCAAACAAGTGCACAGCGTCCTGAATCCATTTCTAATAAACCGTCCTGTCTCCTTAAGGTAGATTTCTTTGTGTGTGTCTTTCCAATCAACACTGCCTACAAGTCCATAACCATGCAGCAAGCTTAAAGTTCTAGCTTGTTTAAAATGACTCTCTCTGGGGTTGAAAAAACTCTGCCAGGTGGTCCGGAGTAAAACTCATGTATGAATGGGCTGCTGTGCCGTGGCTCTCTTGTGGTGTGATTTCTCTAATCGAAAGAGAGTCAAAATACTGTGCTTAAGGACAGTAAACTGCCAATGCATTGCTTTGGAAAAGGCTCTTTTTTTTCAAACATTTGTTAGTTAAAACACATTTTTCACCCCTTGATTGATTACTACAATTATACACCCACTCTATCTTTAAATAGGCATCCTCTGCGCAAAAGTGTGTGAGGCATTCTTGCAAGATAGACGCGACCATGGAAGTACATTATTTTGCTGACATTATTTGACATCAGCCAGACCGGTTAGTAGCTGTACAACAGTGATGTGCAGCTCCTTGCTAATCTGCAGCAGCTCACAAGATTGTTTGAGCACTCTTGTTTCCTCATCCTATTGTTGTCATTCCCAATTTGTGGTTTTAAGACGTGCTTCCTGCCTGCACCATGTATCCCATTATGCCTGCTGCTTGTACATGAGGGGATAATGGACCGCCTCTGTAATGCCGCCTTTCGCAATTAGGACCAATCCCAAAAGACAAGAGAATTAAGGTACAATCTCCAATAATACACTGCACATGTGCAGAGGGTACAGAATTAACACCGTCCTCTTGCCAGTGGCTGGTTGATTTGCTTCACTCACCAGCCAAACAGACAATGGTAATTTATTGAGTGGCTGCTTCATTTTAAACATGCACTATTCATTCGCCCAGTGGACAAAATATTGCTCCTCATGGAGCTATTACCTGGTATTATTCTGTCACTCCCGTTCTTTAGTCCTATTATTTTTCTTGACTGGTTTAAAAAAATAAAATGTGTTGGATGTGAAAAGCCAATTTGCGCAGGAGATCTCTGTGATCAGTCTCAAAAATGACATTGACGGGAGATTCCGCTTCATTTCCGCTCCATATGTCAAATGTAACTTCCACTACTGATGCTGATGCACTCGAGCAACAATATAGCTTGTTTGCAGGAGCAAAGAAAAGTCTGAACAAGCTGTCAGTTTGAGCTGGCGGTCCAGCTGCTGTAAGACTACGTTGAATAAAATGACTAAAACAACAGACATACTCCAGTAATGAATACTTCATTACCTCATCTTCTCCCTGTAAAACTAATCACATCCTATAAGAGCTTCAAGCTCACTTTCCCTCTCTCTCACCTCCTCTATCCATGTTCCTGGCTTTGCCGAACATTTAACCCCTTTAAAAGTCCAACAGATGGAGCCTGGAATAGGAAAATAAATCTGCTCTAAAATAAAACTTGGTCCATTGTGTATCATTCCTGTGGTCCTTGACAGCTAAGTGTGAATACTGTATACGAGGACACGAAAGCTACAAATCAAAAGGCTTTGAGCTGCTCTTTTGTCAGTGAGTGCAAGCTGGGACAACGTCCGGAGGAGTGTTAGGGATGTGTTAGTGACGTAGTTCAATCAGCCGTGATGTCCGAGAAATTACATTTAGGGGGTCACTAACGTTGGTAGGGCTTGTCCTCTGGGGATCGTGAATGTCTGTACAACATTTCATGACAATCCGTCCAATAGTTGTTGAGATTTTTCAGCGAGGACCAAAGTGGTGGACCAATCGTCGGTCAGACACTGCATTCCCTGACCGACACATTCCATAGAATGAAGTAACTTGAGGCACAAAACAGGATGTGGTTAGTCGTTCAGTATAAAAAACCCAGATCTTTCTGTACTCTTAATCGGAGTCTTTTTGTTGCCCAAACCAAACCATATGCAGCACTACAGTACAGAAATACACCCTCAAAAAACATAGCCTATTTGGGAAAAAAAGTAGTTGATTTCAATGAGACAGGGTTATCTTTTTCACATCCAACTTCCTCTCATCGTGTGTTGAAATACAGTTCTTCAATCTTACAGTATATACAGCAGCAGCAACAGAGAGCGCTGTACAGCAGGTTGATGTTGCAAGTTTTTGTGGAGCTGTGATGTTTCGTGTCAGTGCTGCATCCTGAGAGCGGGCAGTAAGATTGTTTTCAGGCTGCTCCCAGGATGAGACAGATTTGCTCATCATACTGTCCTACACCCCGTCTCTCTCCCTCTCTCTCCCTCTCTCTCTCTCTCTCTCTCTCTCTCTCTCTCTCTCTCTCTCTCTCTCTCTCTCTTGATCTCTGAAATGCCCCTCTAATCTGGTGATCAATGTGGTCCCACCCTCGCTGTCCCATGAATTCGGTCCACACTCGTCCAATGAGCTTTTTCCGCAACCCAACTTTTCCTGATAACTTTCTAGATTTTAATTGTGCCCTTCAAATGCGCTGCAAAAAAAAGAAATCCTCTCCTCTTCCTCTTCCTGTCTGTTTTCTCCTCCTCTACCTCGTCTTTCTCTTCATATAATGAGCTCGTTTTATCAGCGGCTGTGCTGTGCGTGGACAGGATGAGTAATTTTGGAGATCACAGGAGGCTTCTCAGCATTGCACTGGGTTACAACAGGTTGTCAGAAGGCTTTGGGAGCCTCACTGGCCTTCTCCCTGCCAGCAGTAACTATCTGGCCTTTTAACGTTGCAGCTTATGGGGCCTAATTACCCAGCTAATCTTATTATGTAAGATAAAGTTGGCATAATTTTCAAATGAATTGAGATTAAACTTTTGTGACACAGAATGCCAATCACAGCGTAGCTTCGGCCAGCTCTGACCAGGGTCCGTCAACTATCCGCCTCGGCTCCTGCAGACTCTCATGCAGTCGTTTCAGATTCACTTCATTTTCAGACTGGTTTTGTGGATTTGGAGCTCGTCGTGGTTAAACGTTGTGTAATAGTGATACTTGTTACCCAGAGAGGTTGGAAGGAGATATACGTTTTTAAAATGTTACGTGTCTACCTAACAACTTGTGGAGCTAACATTAGCAGAGTACATTATTAGCAACCAGCGTTAGCACTTCTATGCTACGCTAACTACTGAAGGTATACTTGATGCATACATATGCTCCTTTTGCTTTGTAATGATTTGTAACAGTTATCAGAGACCTACCCGACTTCACAGGAACAGTGTTGTTCCTCAATTTCATTGCTTTCTGTCTCGATCACCAGGTGATGTGCTGGTTCACTTTTACTCTGTGATCTGTAGCTTTAGCTTCTACCTTTACCTTTTTTTAACCTGTTTTATCTGCTGACTTAGTGTGACATCCTGGAAACAGCCTTCAAACGCATATTGTCAACTTCTCTCTATAGTTAGTTTTTTCCCCAAAAAGTAGATATTATTTCTGAAGGGAGTGCAGTTAGTGGCAGTGTGTGCGAAAGGTCAGTGAAATCAAACTAGTATCGGAAAAATAATTACAATATTGGTGTTCTGGATGATATAAATATTCATGACATAAACAGATTGAAAAGAATATACGTCCCCAGTGTCTAATGGCCTTTATACGCTGTCATTTGACAGCAGCTTCACCACAGTGTGTGCAAATCAGAGAGCGGACATATAAATAGTTTTTGTCAATTGTAATTAAAAAAAGGCACGTTCAAATGATGCCAATAAGGATGTCAGATAAGCGAACGCTCAAATGTGTTGTTCTGGATGGCAATCTGACAAACAGCATATTTTGGTTGTACAGTTGAGAGGGTTTGTTGTGATCGCTGACTGACAAAGAATTTGTTCCCACGATCTTTGAAAAACAAGCATTGATCAGATTGAGTGATGGAATCGTATTCTGTGTTGTTCTGCGTATGTGCCAATCACAGCAGCTGTCTGTGTTGGTTTCAAATCAGAACATCAAGTGTTTGCCAGTGGGATTGAACACATTAAAGCCGACAGATGTCTCAGTTGTGATATCATAGCGCATTTATCTGGTGAAGCCTAGGTGCTCAATATTAAAGCTGGTGTACAGGAAAGCAAGTGTTATTACCAAGCAGCAGTAAAGGCCATCAATAATACACAGTATAGCACGGTATTCATGCACAATTCATTTGTCACAGCCTTCAAAGCCTCAACCTCAACACAGTGCTGTTCAAAAGTTCAAGATGACCTTCCTACAATTTTCGACCATTCAGTGTCATTAGGGTTTGAAACTTGAAGCACTGTGCACAGTGCTCTCTCACTGTATTAAATTCAGCTCCTTTTTTTTTGAAGCTGTACACATTAGAGGGAACTCTGGTGCCATCTCACATGACTTTGAACTTCATCATGTAGTGCTTTTTTATGTTTAGGGAATACAGAGAGAAAAAACAGTCCGTCAGAGATAAAAAGATACAAAGATAAGAGCCGGCGCAGAAAGAAAGGAAAAAGTGTCACATAATGTGGTTTTCATGGTTTTGCGTCAGACTGAGGAAGGGCTCTTAAACACGGAGCGAGCCGGCTGACTTGTGGGTATTTAATCCCAAACAGGCAGAAAGGTTGAGTTTGTTCTAATTGCATGGAGCTGGGGAGGGCAGTCATTTATTCATCAGTGAGCCTCCTTAGTTTTCACTGAGATAAAGAAAGAGAGAGAGAGAGAGAGAGAGAGAGAGAGAGAGAGAGAGAGGCGCGATGGACGAAAGAAGGGGAAAGACACATTTTGGTGCAGAAGGGACGTTTTTAAAGGGTTGATATATTAGCCCTTTTTACACATAACATCGATTGCGTGTGTGTGTGTGTGTGTGTGTGTGTTAGCGATGGAGAGCGGGAAGTAATATCTGTTGGTGACAGCTGGTGAGTCTCTCTCCAGTAGCAGGGACTGACACATCCAGCTCAGTGGTCTTTATCTTCAGTGAGAGTGACACCCAATGAGTGGCACCCTCAGTAGCAAACGTTCTCTCAATCTCTTCTCTAAGGGCAGATGCGCACGCGTCGGAATTGTGTTTGTTGTATTTTATTCCGTTTTAAAACACTTTCTTATATCGCACTTCCAGATCCTAGTTGTTTTACCGACATGTTTTCAACAAAGTGAACATTTTAGCGATTGGCCACTCGAATTGCTCGCTAATGGAATAACCTCGAACGGCGGTAGAACACCGGTGCCTGATCCATGCAGTGAGCCCAGTAAGTTGGGCTCTTGCTGGTTCCTGTAAACCCCCAGAGAGCTACAATCATCTAATCAGTGCAGCACTCCTGGAGCACATGACTCTTTGTAGCTGCTTTTAGCTTATGCGCCAGCTATTAGCTTGCCTTACTAAATTGACAACAGGTACACCTTACACTGGCCACAGGCTCCACTTACCTCACCATCTGATTGCATGGGCTGCATCTGTCTTATCCAGAGGCGAAGCTCAAAGCCCCAACAAATTCCACCCCATCCCATCCTGAGCACCAGTCCACCAACCCTATTTTAAAGAGTTCCTCCAATGCAAGAGTCATTTGGTATTTTTTTGTCATTTGAATATATATCCTTAAATGTTCACCTCACATTCCACTTGTAATTATTGATAGACCCCCAAGGCTCTCAGCACTACAGTTTATTTAGTTGAGACTTGCAGACTGCTGATGATGACTGTGTGATAGCTTGTGACTTCAACATTGACGTTGACAACCCAAAGAATAGTGATGCGAATGAACTTAATGCATTATTTGACACTTTCGGCCTGTCTCATGTGAAGGACCCAACCCATTCTCCAGACATACTCTGGACTTGATCATCACTTAATGTCTCTGTATTTCAACACTGGTTAGGGATTTGGCTCTACTCGATCATTTCTGTATATTTTTGTATTTGTCTGTCCTCAAACTCGAGCTATGTTAAATAGAGGTTCTTAAATGACCATACTGCTGCTCCTTTTACACAAACAGAATCAACTTCAAATGAAACATCAGACTCTGTTGATTTTCCTGTGTTAAATTCCAAAACATTGTATATCGTAATCAAAATCGGCAAAATACAAGATAATCACTCAAAAACAGAAAGCACCCTGGAGACATGAACCAAACGTAAGGCTAACGAAACATAAAACCAAACTTCAAACACTAAACACGTTATCTACAAAGCCATGCTCCTCTCCTACATTAATACAATTTACAAAGCAAGTCGATCCAACAAAAATAAAAACAAGGCCCGCACCTTATTTGCTACCGTAGAAAGACAAATCCCACCCCCTTCAAATAGCTCCTGGATTTCTCTCGGCTGATAATTGTAATGAATTTACGTCCTTTTTTTTAAAACAAATTGATGGCATCAGACTTGTTATTAGTTCAGATATTATAAATTGTAAATAAGTATTGCTGTTAGGAACCATAATTCCAAGAACATGCCCTTGACCTGTGGTGTCCCTCAAGGGTCAATTCTCAGCCCGCTCCTATTTAATCTGTCTACGCTCGCACTTGGCCACATCCTTCAGAACAACATCCCTATTATTATAGTTATGCTGCTGATTTTCAAGTATACTTAGCTTTCTCGTCAAATGACTAAAGGTCCATAGAGATATTGTGCAAATGCAATGGAAACTGGCTTTAGCGAAAGTCTTTCGCATTTTCAATATCTGAAGGTAGTGATGTGTATCAAAACCCGGTATTAAACGGGCCCCCGTGCTGAATAATTAAAGATCCTAGTACTGATAAGCCCCGACGTTACCGGTGCTTTTTATTAGTACTTTTTGATGTTTTGATGTCATTTATTATAACACTGCAGCGTGCATTTGCTCAGCTCAGCGCTCTCTGTCGGGCTGATCTCCTCAAACTACACACGCACACACACACACACACACACACACACACACACACACACACACACACACACAAACAGACACACACACACACACACACACACACACAAACAGACACACACACACACACACACACACACACACACACAGACAGACACCAGGTGAACCAGGTGAAGGGAAGGACACTCGAGTTGACGGCAACTAGCTTTTTAGACAAAGCAGCCAGGTGCACAGAAGACAGGAGGAATGACTGACACTGACGGATGTCTGTGTTACAAATATAGTCTTATAGAAGAACCGAGTATTGATAAAGTATCTCCTAGTAATATTCAAATCCTAAAGTCACCTATCCTCACCTGTAGGCCACCGTAGTTCTCTGGCACGCTTGAAAAAGGAGCGGCTGAGCTGAGGGGTATTTAGTTGGTTGCAACCTGCCATAAACCACTAGAGACCAATAAAGCGTACAATGTCCCTTTAAATCTTTGCCCTGGTTGCCATTAAGCCAAAGAATTTAAAAGTTGTATTACTTGTCTGTAAATCTCTACATGGAGTTGGCCCTAAACACATAACTGACTTGCTTGAGCGATAAAACCCTTTTATCCCCTTTTAGGGGATGGATTGCTGGTGGTACACTGGGACAATGTAAACACAGAGAAGCGTCTTTCAGTCATTATGCAGCACAGCACTGGAACCAGATGACTGATGCCCCGGACACTGCAGTTTTTATATCCAGACTGAAAGCCTTTTTGTACTTTTAAACTAAATGTTTTGAAGTCCAACTCCTCATCATCGTTGTCTCATTATTACTCTCATTTTGAATCTTTTTTATATTCTTTAAAATAATGTACAGCTTAAACCCGTCAACCAAGAGTCTTCACTTCGCTTTGCGTGATTCATCTAACATACAGTGTGTTTGAGGTAACTTCCATCATTCGGCCTGGACAGCGTTGTGACACGGTTGCTGGCCATTGAGCCACCAAGCTGTCACTCCGTGGAGAACTGAGTCTCCAAACTGCCGCTGAGACAGCTAAACAATGACAATGATGGAGTTATGAAATGACTCCACCACATAATACCTCATGTACTTAAATATCGGTGGTTCTCGACTCCGGGGGCTACTTTCTATATTTAGTCCAAGGGATTTCAAAGGAAAGCCTGAAATACAGTGAGTGTCAGCTACTGCAGAGGTACGCTTACACACAGTGAGTGTTATGAGAGCCTGTTTGGACATGATGCAGAGGAAACCTGGTGGTTATTTTCAATTCTAATTGATATACGGTGGCACAGCACCGTTCGGCGGAGCTGTAGTTGTGAATGCTAGCTTGTCGTGTACGAGTGTGCACTAGCCGAGGCTGATAATAACAGGGCGAAGCCATGAGGGGATGTGACACTGCAGCTGTTGGCCCCTGCAGAGTGTTATCACACACAGTCCTGTTTATTCAACACACGGTGGTGGGGAGCATGCCAGACTCACAATGTTCAGCTTTTCTGTACTGTACTGGGCTGCCCGTCTTTTCATTTTGAGCTGTCTTTCTCTGCTTTTACTGTTTCTGCGGATTCTTCACCGTCTCTCCCTCTCTGGCTTCTCTATCTTTACGCCACATCTTTCTCTCTCGGCTTTTCTCTCTCTAATCTCTCTCTCTTTTCCCTTATTTTCCCGCTTCTGTTCTGCATCAAAGTAAGCCAACGCTCTCCGGCAAGCACCGGCTCAAAGCTCACATTCTCAACCCTTCAAAGCCACAGCTTGTGTGCAAGTGAAGAATAAAATGAAAAGAAATTATTTTTTTTATTTTTGACATGCTGAGAGATAATGTCTGCTAATGTTTGTAAACAGGGGAATAATATGAATGGGATTCATCCTCCAGCAATGACTGACTGGACACAATACCTGAAAATAGTGTTGGCTTTTATACATATTATAGCAGTTGATGCATTCATTTTCTCTCTTCTTATGCACAATACAGAGTTGATCTGTAGCTCTGCAAAGCCAGACCTTTCCACGGAGTACTAGAAAATAGAAAGTAGATCTGTGCAGTTGGTTGGCAAATTCAAAGGGAGGCAGCTCATGTCTGCTGCATATTTGAACAGCACAGTTGGTGATGCACATCACAGGGAGACAAACCTAAATGTGTTGTTCACTGATATAGAAGATGGGTGTCCTGCTACAGTTTCATACAGATAAGACTCTTGTTTTGTCTTATTTCCTGTCTTGACTAAAAGCTGATTTATTGCTTTTCAGTATTTTTGCATTTAAAAAGCCAGAATGGCATGTGCTCCTGTCCCTGAAGAGTCAGCAGCCAGATGCAGCAACAAAGTCAAGAAGAAAAACCTTTTTTTTGCATGAAATGAACACAAATGTTGCAGATGTCACCGTCGTACAAATCAGACAGCCTTGTTGCAGATCACAACCTACATCATCAGTTTGTTCAGGGAGTCAAATAGGTGTGGCGTCGTGCTCGTTCACAGTTCTTTCCTCCAGTTTGAGAAACAATCGACCAATCAGAGCTTTATAGTTTCATTAAGAACGGGGATGTCATCTATAGGAATTAGAAAAATGGCTACAAAACTGGTGAAAGGTGTTTGACCGTCACAGAGGCACACACTGTTGTAAGTTGACTTACAGAAATAGCAGCTCTTAAAGGGACAGTTCACCCCAAAATCCCAAAAATCCAAATTTTTCTTCTTATCTGCAGTTCTATTTATCAGTCTAGATTGTTTTAGTGTGACTGCCTATGTTTGGAGATATCTGCCATAGAGATGTCTGCCCTCGACATATGGTGCTCAAAGAAATATCTCTTTCCAGAAATCATGACCCGGTTATAATCCACAGACATATATTGATAAATAGCACTACAGGTGAGAGGAAAAATGTGCATTTTTATCATTTTTTTTATTTTGGGGTGAACTGTACCTTTAAGTTGACATATTTATTTCATAGCTTCAACAGTTGGTCAATTGCTTGGACAGTAAGAAACAGTAACAGACACTTTGAACAATTTTCTGTCATTTTTTTTGTCAAAAAAACATTCCACGATTAATCAAGACAACGAGGGACAAAGCCTGTTATTGTTCCCAAGGGGAGGGAGCGGTGGTGTTCAGGGACGTGTTGTTCCGATGAAGCGGCTACATCCATCCGTCTCTGTTGTGATGAGACCTCATTATGTTGAATCATCAGTCGTGTACCACAGAAAAGCGGAGACGGTGGAGGGCCGTCCGCACATGACTCGCACATGCAGTTCACTATAGGCGTGACCCTCCCCCACCCCCAGCGCACACAGCTAGCAAGACTTAATATGCAGTCCACTTCTGTCAGCCCGGGTTAGCTTGTGTTAGTTATATATAGTTCATGTGTATGCGTGTGTAGATGAGTGGGTGGTGCCAGCCTGCAGACTGTCACGGTCAATGAGACAATATATGGAGAATTTTGGGCCCTGCAGCCTAATCTGAAGGAAGTCATTTGAGGAGTGAAGTCAAAACAAAACTCAGTTAATAACATTAGCAAGGCAATTTGTCGCTTCCGCCACCCAAAGGGGCCAAACCTATAATTGAGCTACCAACATAAGTGGTCTGTAATTGAGCTATTGTAATTGACCTCAGGTGTGTCGGCGTCATAGAACCGGAGGAATGCGATCATGTGCGTCTCCTCTCACGTCGCGTAAGTATATTTGTGTGCATACAGTGCAGCAGAGTGTAAGTAGGTATTTTTTCATACTAATGGCATCTTTAGCAGGACGGTTTCTATGGAAACCGAGTTGCCACGGAAACACTGCATGTCTCTTTGAATTAGAAATGTCTTTCTCGATCCCTCACTCCTCCCCTCTCCGCGTGTCTCTCCATCACTTCCCGGTCCTCTTCTTCCTGACTTCCCCCGACTTTGACAGGCCAGCTGCTGTCAGTCAAAAACCCCTGTGCCGATGAAGGAGACGCGCACCACAAATGGAGGAAACGGAGGGTTGGCATCTGTGCGCTCCAAGAAAAAAAAAAAAAAAAAGGAAGAGGAAGAGGAGGGAGGGAATCTTTTTTAGAAGGTGGGGGTGCTGGTTTTTAATCAAAAGCAACATATTGAAATAGGAAGGAAATGTCGAATGGCATTCAAAAGATAATGATGACGAGGAGGATGTGGCGAAGAGAAGAGCAGGAGGACTGAAAGAGGAAAGGGAGGGCTACAAAGACAGAGAGAGAGAGATAGCTGATGAAAGGGAAGGGGAGAAGTGATTGATTTTTGCTCTCTCTGATGCCTCTGGTATCTGTGTAACCATGCTGCCACACTTATCCAGCCTATCTGATTTAACGGCAAGCCCGATAAAGGGAAGAGAGAGAGAGAGAGAGAGAGAGAGAGAGAGGGAGAGAGAGATACATGCATACAGAGATGGAGAGTTTCAGAGAAAGAGGGTAGAAAAAGTGCAAACAGATAGAGAATGGGAGTTATTGGGCCGGGTGTACAAAATGAAAATGTGGAGAAAGTCATTCCCCCGGTGCTGATGGATGTCTAAAAGAGGGCGAATGAGAGTATTGCTTGCAAGGGAAGTGCAGGGCGGGAGGAGAAAGAGAAGAAAAAAAGCAGATGGAGTCGAGTCGTGCAGGACGAAAAAAGAAAAGTGCATCATGACAAGGTTTTTGAACCGCATGTCTCTCAATCCACGCTGCGCTTGACTCCAGCCTGCACTCTCACCTCGTGCACTTGTTAGCGAGGGAAGGGGAATTGAAAAGGCAGGGCGTATGGATGTCGGCAAGGTAGACGCATGAGGGAGGGAGAGGCAGAGCGAGGAGAGAGGGCAAACGTGTGTTTTGACACGGTTAAAGGCTGACGTAAAGCTCCTGTATGGAAAGAAAAACACCTGTAGAGCGGACAAAATACACTGCAGTACACCGTGAATAGCATTTATCCTTAAATTACTTCTACTGTCCAAGCTGATACGTTATACTTTTTAATATACTTTTTTTTTAAATAAACATTTTTCACTATTTAATGTCCTATTGTATTTACCGTAAATTCCCAAATAGAGGCCTTTATTCATCTGGAATGCAGAAAGCTTTCCTGGTGGGCTTTCAATGTGAAGCGTCTTCAGGAAGTGTCAGTTTCATTTACCGTAGTTTCAGAGCAATGCAAAGTAAAACTGATTGGAACAAAATTTGAGATGAAATGGAAACAGGACATTAACCCCGTCCTGCCTCGCGGTGTTTGCTCCTCACCGTGCCGCAGCTGCAGCAGCGGTAGCTGTTTAAGTTTAAACAACACCGTGGAAATTATTTGAATTTTACTTTATCATTCAGAAAATATCGACCAAATAGGTCGCTGATTTTACTGCATGCGTGATGGTAAGGTTACCTGAAGGCAAAATCATTGTTGCACCGCTACAGGTCACTGAATCTGATGGGTCACAGAATACAGTGTAACACTGGCGGCATGCGGAGGCAGAGCTCTCATCAAATACCACAAGTTCTTATTTTAACAGTAGATAGATATTTAAGAAAAGAACATGTTGGCTTTCCACTTTGTGATGAGTACCTTCTCAAAACGCTTAACTGACGGCAATCCTTCATGTTCAGTCAGTTGTGTCGCAGTGGTGTATAATATCTGTAAAATAGATATTAAGGCATTATGACTTGTTTAACTTCCTAACACCAGCTTTAAATAGCATATAATACATAATTAAAACTAGTAACGCCAAGATTCTTTTATTAATAAAAATACAATCATTTATTTTCTGGTCATTTGAATTGTGTATTTTATGCGACCACGATAGACGACTCAAACACAGTGAAAGGATTTTTAAGATTTATTATTTTTGGCAGTTGACATTGACTTTCAGGGGAATTGAGATGATATTTTGGGACGCTGGTGCTATAGCAAATCAAAACGATGACAAAAATATATGGCTCATCAATGATTGGCTCGTCTTTAGAGTCAGAACGAGGCAAAAGAGACTAAGAGATCGTGAATAAAGGATTCACAGAGCTCAACAGATCCATGTTTTTTACAAAGTACCTACAGCTACAGGAAAGGTATGGTGTGTGTGTGTGTGTGTGTGTGTGTGTGTGTGTGTGTGTGTGTGTGTGTGTGTGTGTGTGTGTGTGTATGTGTGTGTGTGCTTCGTGCAGGCTAGCTAACTCCTTGTGGGAGTAACTGTTATTTCTGTAGTAGTAGTTTAGATGTGTTTGATTTGATCAACATCAGTTGAAGATAAGCAAACACATCTGACTGGAGCCCGGTCACTGTGACGACCTCACCTTCAGTGTGCGATTGTGTGTGCGTTGAAAGCAGAAAAAGAGGACACTTTTCTGGCGAGACACCTTTTTCTTTTTCATTGCAGCCGTCTTGACTCAACATTACAGGAAAATCACAGGTGCAACTTGTAACATTGACAATGTCTCAGTTACATTCATGTCCCTGCAACCTTTCCAGTAAACACGAGAGGAGCTCTCTAAACTCTCAGTGAACTCATCAGAGTTTTTTATTAACTGTGCCGTGGAGTTTGAAAGATTTAAGCAGACATGGAGGGTCAAAACAATGGTATTTGTTACACTTTGGGAAATGTAGGACCCAGGTGCTTGGGACCTCTGCTGCTCTCATAGAAAGCCTATGAGGCTGAAAAACAGATGAAAGTAATTGAACCAAGTGTAAAGTCAACAGAAAATGCAGCTCTGTTTACTTTAAGGTTTTATTTGAAAAACGTTTTATCAATATTCAATCTAATTGTCTATATCCAGGCTTGGTTATATACTCCCCCCTCCCTCTCTTACTCTCTCACACACATACACACACACACACACACACACACACACACACACACACACACACACACACACATACAGATGCCAGCAGACCAGTTGATTAGCCAGGTCATGTGTTATCCCGGGTGAGGTCTAATTGAGTCTCTGGCTCGTTTTCTATTGGTGGTTTTTGGCCCAATCAGCATGCAAAGCTCCCATGTGTCTTAACGTGATTAATTACCTGCGAATTCTTCAGCGCTAACGAGCTTAATCAACTCCTCGCAAAGGAGCTTTCCATTAACTTGCCGGGCCAAAGGTTGTGCTAAATGGACTCCCCCCCTCCACACTTCCCTCCCATTGTCTTACTGGGCTTGCTGTTTCTGACCAGTGTTTCTTCCAGTTGATTGTTTTAATATGTTTGCATTCGTACCTCTTTTCTTCTGCTCATTTCATTACGCTGAACAGCTTTACGTCTGTTACTTGCCGGCCGCTCTGCGAGCTTGGTTTCTTGGTTTCCTCCGCTGTTCTCCATCTTCATCTCTGCCTCTCCGTGTCAGGACAAGGCTTTGGGCTTGACTGACATGATGTGAGTGCTGCCGGAGCGTCAGATGTAACAGTGGGAGATTGAATCAGACAATTAATTGTATCCTGCTCGTGGTGCACACAGCGGCGATCGCGATGGAGCGGCGGAGAAAGCTTGAGGCAAACACTAGATTCTTGTGCTTTCAGGGGAGCCTTTATATGTGTGTGTGTGTGTGTGTGTGTGTGTGTGTGTGTGTGTGTGTGTGTGTGTGTGTGTGTGTGTGTGTGTGTGTGTGTGTGTTTGTGGGACAAGGAGATTCATTTGTCCTGATTAGACATTGAGTTGATGATTACGTTTCAGTTGTGGTGCAGAAGTGAAGACACGATGGAGTCTTTTAGAGAGGATTTTAGAAGCTCTCTGGTGTTTTAATGGGTTCTGATGTTAGGGTGCTGGCCTTACCACAGTAAGAGATCATACTGAAAAAAACTAAACAATCTAATGCTAATGTGCAATATCTCTTTATGTCTATAGAGCTTTAACTATTGGCCAATTAGTTAATCCACTAATAGATCAAAAGAAAGTTTTAGTTGTCTACCATGAAAGTAAATTGAAAATGTCGGTGTGTTTTTGACTGTCGGTCTGACAAAACAGGACATATGAAGATGTCACATTGGGCTCCGGGAACATTGTATTTTCTGACATTGACACTGAGCATAGAAGCAGCTCAATATGCATGCGTGGATAATAAAACGATGAGCTGCGAGGCACTGACTATCTTAAATGTTTCATTTCAATCATGTAAAAGTCTTTGGTTGCTGGATGCTTTGTGTGTGCTCCTGTTAGTGTTGACGAATCCTACCAGAGCTGTTTCTCTCTCAGTTACACTCAACTTTATTAATCTGATCAACCAAAGGTACAGCTAGGGATGGGTATCAATAGGGTGTTATCGATACTACTACGCTTATTGATACTCCTTATTGTTCTTCATCAATGCTCTTATGTGTCCCCGACTAAGAATTATAGACAGATCTGATTGGTCAAGTCTTGCCTCGTTGACTGATTATTATACAGTATATCTATATACATATATATATATAAAACATGTGTGTGTTTTTGGCTAATCAAATCTTACTACTACATTGCTAGCCTTTTAATATACAGGTTTGGTACCAATCTCAAGGTACAGCACAGGTGGCCCTTCCATTGACCCAGCATGCCTCCAGGCATATTTCCACTTCCTAATGGGGAGTAAATGAACGGTATTGAAAGCAATAATTGAATAATTGGCTTTTTAAGTGACAATTTGATTTGAAGTCAGAACGTACAACATTCAAACAGAGTGCAACACAAGGGACTTTTATTCCCCGAGTGACGACTGACTGCAGCCGCCTACTCTGAGTCTGTCAGCAGTGGGCTAACACTGCTCGCTTAGCCAAGTATAAGCCACGTGGCACTCCTGCCTTGTTCATTTCCTCAGCCAGTGATTGAGCCCATTTCTCCCTATACTTGGTATGAGATAAGCGGATGATGTCATTGTTACTAAGTGCCATATCAACTTGATGAATCAGGGTGAAGCTGACTCAACTAGACAGCATGTGAACATGCGGCTTAGCTGCTAGCTGTCAGATTTGTGGGTGATGGATACTGTAACCGGTTTGTTGCTAAATGTTGACAAAAGGTAAAATATCAAAACATGACCATTAACGATTTAACAAGAAAAGACCTGCTTGAGGTTGCAACATTTACTACATCACGGACTAAAAGAAAGTGTTGTTGTTATTATTGCCAGTGGAGCAAAGAAGTAAAGTTCACCCTCCCTTTCGTGATAGAGGAGATTAAAATCACTGCTCTGGAAATCTCATGCTCTCTGCCTGTTAGATGTAGAAATTGACATGTTGTGTTCATAGACATCCTGACCTCACCCATTGGTTTGTGGACTGCAGTTTTAAAGCCTCCGGTTCAGATGCCATCCTGGATTACGGCCGTCGCCATGTTGTTTTTTTTGCAACCGATAAACGGAAGTTACCGTATTTGGAATGCAGAGGAGTGACGTAGTGACGCCATCTACGGCTCTGGCAGCGACCTGTCAAGTAAGCCCGCCCTACAGCATACTATGATTTATGGTTTATTTCACTCTAAATGGGACCGTCATTTAATAAATGAACATCATGATGTATTGAAGAAGACTTGACACTAGAGATTGAGACCATAAACTCATGTTCACAATGTTTACCGAGGTAATAAATCAAGTGAGAAGTCGGGTCATTTTCTCATAGACTTCAATACAATCTGACTTATTTTTGCAACCAGAGGAGACTCCCCCTGCTGGTCAGTAGAGAGAATGCATGTTTTATGACACTTCCCCTTGGCTTCACTCAGCAGAACAGGAGATGGCCACCTGGTTGGAAGCAGTTAGCGTACTGTAGTAGCTAGGACAACATTTGCATTATTTGATTTGTGTAATTTACTCACCAGGGATTACCTTACCCGGGTAGATCCCGACGGTAACTAATGCTGCACACCTAGCCCCCTCCGGAACAGGTTATGTTCGACAAAACAGATCAGCTCTTACGAAAGAACCGCCTTCTAGCTCATCAAAACTCAGGGTGCGGATAGTGAAATAATATTACACAAAAAGGCCCGCAAGAAGTTAAAGTTGAACTCGAGATGCGACGCAGACAATGTGAATGCGTATACTGATTTCATCCACTTAAGATTTAACCACAATAATCTGCTTTAGCGTTGTTTTGATTGTGTAAACTGGTAGAACTTATTTCACATGGCAACATTTGTGTGTATGTGTGTGTGTGTGTGTGTGTGTGTGTGTGTGTGTGAGAGAGAGAGAATGTGTTTGCCAGTTCTGACTGTTTCATTATACTTGTAAATTTCCAAATTATAAAATGTGTGTAAAAATATATTCCTGTAGATATCTCTGTAAAAGCATTTATTTTGTGTGTGTGAGTGTGTGCGTGTGAGTGCGTGCGCGTGCGTGTCTAATTGAACCAATCCTATAAACCTCTGTGTCTGTGTCTGTTAAATCCAGAGAGGAGCAGGTTGTGTCCTGAGGTGTTTTCTTGTGTTCACACATGGGGGTTGCTGCCAAGTGGCTTCTGGTACTTCTGTCAAGGTACCCAAACAGTTTGGTTAAATGCGACAAAGACATTTCTGCTACACAGTTATTTACAGATGTTTCCTTCTTCTCTCACATCTAAGTGCTACTTCTGTATCTTGACCCTAATACATCAAAATGATTCAAGCTGCACTTAAGACAAGGAACTACAATTATGTGACAAGAGGCGAAGCACTGACTAAATGGGTTCATTGCTGGTTTAAATGATTATATTATGTTTATACACATAGCAAAATAAGCAAATTACATCCTATTTTCCTGGCGTATTTATAGTTGCCTTCATAACGTTCTTTTTTTAAAATCTCAAATAATACTATTTAAAAAGCAAACGATGTGATTCAATACATGTTCTTTCTATCCCGTGTTTTGTTGTTGCTCAGCGTGTTTTATGTTCTCAAAAGCCGCCTCGTGTAGAACACGCTGCCATCATTGTCGCTCCACTGGCTGCTGTGGGAGTGAATCATATTTCAGGCGCTCCTGAAATCATTTCCTCGACAAAAATAGCAAGAGTAATTCAATCAGAACATTATGGGATGTTTAAAACGAAGTGCGCCGAGTGATGCCGGGGGAGAGAGGCGTCGAAAGCGGGGTCATTGATAATTAAACAGCCGAATATGTGATTAATTAACGTGCCTGTGTGTGTGTGTGTGTGTGTGTGTGTGTGTGTGTGTGTGTGTGTGTTTGATTAGAAACACGATGATGAAGCACGTTGGGCTCAAACCGAGGAGGATTGACGGTGGCGGTTGGCGTCACTCAGACACTGCGAGCGGGGAGAGATAGACGGGGGGGAAGAAGATGAAAGGTGGAGAGAGACGAGTGTGATGAAGTGGAAAAAGCTGAGTGTTGGAGGGAACGATGTGTACACTTGCCACTTTGGTGTGTGTGTGTGTCTTTGTGAGCCCCTGTCTCTCTGAGTTCTGAGGGTTCACCCTGTTTTCTCAAGCGAGACGTCTCGCTATCTCTCTCAGGCTGAACAGCCTCTCTCTCTCTCTCTCTTTCTTCTTTGTCGGCCTCTCTCTCTCTCTCTCTCTCTCTCTCTCTCTCTCTCTCTGCACTCCAATCCTCTCCCACCAGGGCTTGTTGAGCAGTGGGCCGATATGTCGCTCTCCCTCTGCAAATCTAATTGGAGACAGGCTTTCATTGGCATGACATGGAGATGAGTTTCCAAATCCTTTTAGCCCTTCCTGCTCGAGGCTCGCTCCCCTCGGCGCTTGTACAGTAGCCTACGACGCGCTGACGCAGCGGAGCCGGCTACGCATTCCAAAGCGTCCGTGGCAATCTGAGCGAAATCAAACGCACCCATTACTTGCTGTCTTAACGGGTTTAGATCATGGAGAAAACCCCCTGACGCGTCGCTGGCAGACATGTTTCATTTAAATATGACACAGAGAGAGAGACACGTCAGCACTGTGGGGATCAGTCTGTGGAAAAAAAACTAGAACAACTTTGTGGTTTCATCTACACAGATGAGCGTGCGCATTAACATACCGCGGGTTTCAGTCATCCGCTGGGTCTCCAGTGAGTTCACCGAGAGTGCGGAGTCACCGTCTTCTCAGGAGGTCGTACCTCCGGGAGCGGGTATGAGACGCAGAGGTTTTGTGGTACTGAGGCGGCTCTCTGGTGCCGTAAATGCACAAAGGTTGAATAAAGCCTCCCAAGTGATCCACTCCTCTACCAGCCTTTTTGTATTGGGGGGGGGGCTAATTCACACAAGTAACTGTTGCAGATTCAGTGCCACTACACCTAGACTATTTTGAGATTCCTGCACTGAGGCTCAAAGTGAAAGTGGTGTTTGATGTGACTCAGATACTAGAAACAAGGGGGGAGGTTTGATCAGTGGTACAAAGAAACAAAGACCAAACTGACAATAACGCATTCATCGGTCCAGACCTGCCACTGAAAAAACAGGAGATTTGAAAGTACATTCAGTGTCATGAATTTACACGATTTATTTGATTTACATGCTCACGATACATCTCTTTGTGGGATTTACCTGCAGCAGGTCGACTCAGCATAATGAACACAACAAAGCAAAAAAGATGAATAACGTAACCTAAGGGAGATACGTGTCTATATTGATGAACTCAAAGCAGATAGCAAACATAAACACATCTTTAACACAAGGTCAAAAAAAGCCCCATCAAACATTTAATCCAAACTGAGTCTTTCCTGGAAAAAACAACCATACATATTTGTCTCGTTTCTGGTCACTTTTTATATTGAGTAGGATTTTTATTGGATTGGGGGAAGTTCTCACTCTAGCGCCTTTACCTTACTTTAACAGTGAAAACACACAGAAAATATGTAATATGTTAGCTAAGCAGCAGAACAGTTAAAGTTAGAACAACACAACAGTGTGATCTTACATTATACCTTAAACTTTTTTTAAGAACAACTTCTATGTGGATTGTTAGTTTACGTTGTTATGATCCTTACAGTTAACCCGTTTGCATCTTTTGGCCTTGTGTATATTTTGGATTTGCACCTCATTGATGTTTACCGGCCATGACAGCGACGCTGGTTTTGTTTTCACCTTGTGAGTCTGTGTGTGAGTCATCACAGCAGAATGTGTCCTGAAGACACTGGAACTACCACAGACGAGGTTTTGAGTACATTGTCAGGTGTTTATATTTCTGTCTGTCCGTGGACAGATTTTGTCGACACCATAGCGTCACAAAAGTCTAAGAGGCAGTTCCGAAACACACACACACACACACATACTTTGCACATCTGTTCCGATTTGTGTGTGTACTTCCTTCCTTCCGTCCTCGGAGCGACAAATTCACACCCATCATCGAACTCGGCCTTCATTTTGATCCCAGCTACACACCTGTAAAACTATGTGACTGCATCTTGTGCGGTTGATTGCGTTCCAGCACAACACGTTGGAAAACTTAATGAGGTCTTCGCTCCAGCCACGTTAGCCAATTTTAGCAATACTAATTATTTTGTTCATACAAACACCGTAGCAACATGTTCACAGATAGAAGTTGGACGGTATATATATGACTGATTTAATAACAAACAGCATACTACTACAGCTTTTTCTTTGACTGTTTATGCGCGTAGCAGCCATCTTGGATTTTGAGGTCGGGCTTGGTTGGGTTTGTCTGACTTCTGGTGTAGAATTTGCGACTCGGAACTCAGAAATTCTAACTTCCAAGTTCAAATGTAACGCATCAATAAACTCTCGGCAAAATACTCCAACCACCCGCTTTGGTAGTTCCTGCTCCTGTAGGTGTCTCCAGGACGCATTCTGCCATGACAACACAGACTCACGAGGGGAAACAATAGCATCCAAACGCTGGTAATGAAAAGCTGCTTTGGTCCTCCACCGTCTCTAATCGAGGACCCACTGTTGTAAAATAATTGCACATTATTTATTTTGAGTGTGAAATTGGCAGCCAATATTGCAAACTGCACACGTGCTGGAATGTAAAGTTTGACAATGTAGCAACTAAGGAGGGCGGGGCTTAGCGAACAGTCAGTTAACAAAGATGGATGGAAGGAGTGTCAGACATAATCTTAAATAATTTACGCCAAAAGATTGATTCATAAAATGCCTCTTCAACACGTCTCAACACATCTTAAAAAGTCCCCGTTCATACCCGTCCGCCCTGCAGCCCCTCGTTAACCAAACCTGACAGCACAAAATCACAAATGTAACCCACCTCACAGACAGTAACTTACAATTTAGAGAGAGGAGACACACACACAAAAAGCTCGAAAATGAGGTGACAAACCTCTTTCTTGGGCTCACGGTTGAGGAGAAGGATGATGTGAAACGACAGGCGAGAAAGCAAGCGGGCGGCTCCGGTAATGACACACACAGACTTTCAGCCTGCAGGACAATTCACACCTCAATGATATGAACTAATGGAGCTGCAGGACATAATGTAAAAACAGCACACAGACAGAAAAGACAGGGTAGGGGTCGAGGGAAAGAGGAAGGGAGAAGGAAACCCTGACACTAATGCCGTGTGAATAAAGGACAGACATGAAATAGTGGTGATTAGGAAAGAGTAAGTAGAATGAGATGATGATTAGCTGTAATCTAAGAAGGAGAGAATGAAGTAAGAAGTGCCCTCACGATCCCTCTGAATGGCAGTTTTGGTCTCACGACTGATTACACCTCTCTGAGCCCACGATTAGAACGATTATACAAAGAGGGAGTTTAGGAGGTTGAAGGAGAAAGGGATACTGTGTGAGTAAGAAAGGAAAGTACGATCCAGAACAGCAATGATGGAAAAGATAGTTGGTATCTGAAGTCGAGCTGAGGAGAGGCAGTTCACCCAAATCAAAAAAAAAAGAATGACCCAGTTGCTTCTAATGGTATCTGGCCATGCAGATTGTTTGATTTGTCCAAGTTTTCAAATATTTCTCTCTGAGATTTCTGCTGGGGAGGTTGAAAGAATTGGAAAATCACATTTCAATAATTCATCATTAACGTGTCTTTCCAAAAGCAATGTCCCGGTTGCCCTGGATAATACACACAACGGAACTACTTTCGACAGAAGCAGCCAACATTTTAGAAATAGTGAGGTCACCCACCAAACCTCCCTCAGATAACAGTGATAAGAAACCACAGAGAGAGTCTCAACTTCAGTGAAATTACTTGGATTTTTCATATTTAATTTATTCAATTAACTGTTCAATTATACATCAAAGTCTACATGTGGTATTAAAGTCTGTCATCCTCACTGCCAAGAATGCAGTATTGGAGAAATGCTAAATGCCTAAAGTAGTGGAGACAGAAACTCTCAAATAACTCAAAATAAACCAAAACTACAATAAAAGGTGAACCGGCCCTTTAAAGGTATATCTAAGATATCACATTTAGTTTTGAGGAAAGGCTCAGTAATTTCCCAAAACCTCTGGGCACTGTAGTTTTTAGTCTAAGGAGTAAATAGCACATTTGCTGGGGAAGATTTTCACCTGCGGATTAATACACACGGGGCTCACAGCAACATTATGGTGTATGTTGGATTGTCTTAAAATCAGCCACAGTGGCCATGTTCATCACGACGAAGGTTGTCACCCAGTTCAACAGTGTGGCTCGTTGTGTGTATTCTTCATAGTCTGTGGCACAGAGAAATAAGTTACATCAGGCTGCACAATACTTGTTAGTTGGTGTTGGTCTTTTGGGGGATTTGTTGGCAATAATACAAATTTAAATAATACCACCAGCTTCACCCTGTAAGGCAGGAGGAGTTGTCTGATAGTGAACACGGTTGTAGATAAAGACTGGATCCACAGATGGAATAATAATGTCAGGGTAAATTACATGTAGCACTAGCATTGATGAAAGTGTGAGGTGAGAGGTGAACGTGGCATTAGCTGTCGTTCACGCGTGGGAACACCATTATTACCTCCCTGAACAGCTCCGAGTGTATTTACTCTCAGCGTTGGTAAAACGTCAGATTTCAGCCAGTGCACGCACACATATACTCCCCCCCCCCCCCCCCCCCCCTCATTTCCACAACTGCCAATCTCTCCACCATCACTTGACACTGCATTGTTATTACCTCATTACAGTGAAAAGTAGGTAAGACATCATTTTTGTCCCTGAGGGTTAAAAAAAAAAAAAAAAGTAGAGGAAGGGGGAGATGGGCTTTGATGCGGAGTGGAGTTAGCGCACCTAACTCGAGGAGCGCTCAGCCTCCGGTATGACTAACATGTATGAGCGATTACACGCGTGGATAGATACGCGTAGTTCCCACCTGTTCCTATGAATGCACAGGAATGTGAAACAAAGCGTAGCAGTGCACCTAAGTGTTGTTCTGGGGCGCACATGTAAACCATCACTGAAGGGTGAATGTTTGAACGTTGGCTTTTCATTTTAAATCAAAGTTCCAGACAAGTGAAGTGAGATAATTGATCAGAAAGCATTTACTGTGGTCCTCGCTGGTACTGCTGTGACGTGCCGAAGTTCCTTGATTTCACCTAGATTTTAATCCCATTCTTTATCGAAACTTCAGAGTGAGTAAGCGGCGAAGACGACGAGTTAGATAAGAATATTTTTAGCGCCGTGTGTGCGTTAAATCATTAGCCGATAGCCTAGCTTAGCATTAAGACTGGAGGCAGGGGGGAAACAAAAGTTAAAAAGTTAAAAACATTACGCATTACATCTAAATCTCTAAAACATGTTGTTTCTTGTTTGTTTGACCTGTACATGAACAGAACTCTAGCCGTGACAATTTGTGATTTCACAACCCAATACCAATATCAGGGCCTGCTTACTGACCTGATCCGTCAACCAGAGCTGTAGTCTGAAAGGTTGCACAGAAGTGCTTGGCAGATGCACACATTTTAATTTGTTTAAAAAGGCTTTATAGGTGTTATCAGGTGTATTTCTTCAACTCACACGGTAGCTGGAAAATCCATCCTGTCAGATTCAAGTAACACGTTTGTGTCCGGACCGATCAGTGTCCTGTGAGGAGCTACTCGCGGCTACACACTGTAGGTTAGTGCAGGTGCTGCAATAGCATCAGTTATATCACAACTGAAGAGTATTTCTTCATTGCAGGTTTATTATGATGAGCTGAAACAAGAATATGCTGTAAAAAAATATCAATATTGTTAGTAAACTGAAACTAAATAAAAACTGTATCCATTAAGAAACCCTTAACTAAATTGAAACAATTATCGCATGGTTAAAAAGTAATAACAAATTGAATGAAAATATTTGTAAATTAATTTCCGTTTTAGTTTTTCAGCTATAATATATCACGACCAAAAAAGAAGGAGATGAATTTCCGTCAACTCTCGGGACATTGAACCACAGAAACTGAACGGACTCGACATTGAAGCGGATGGCGCGGTGCCGCAATTCCTTCACACAATTCGGACACTAAAGTAGCGCGAGAATTACACATTATAGCCGTTCCCACATAGTTCTCCAACCATTTATTTTGTATGTATATGTTGCTACCTACTTCTGAGACATTATGCCTGCCTCTAGCTTAAACTAACTAAAACTACTGAAAAACTAAAGAGCTAAAAAATGAATGCTAAACCTTTATGACAAACTGAAACTAGACTAAAACCACCAAAGGCAGTATAGCTAAAACTAAACCAAAACTAAAATAAGAACTAATAGAATATGTATAACTATTGTAACATTTCTTCATTGAAGGAGGAGCAAACAGCGACACTGAAGACTTTTCTCTGTGGAAAATATGTTTTCGCTCTTCTCCCGACTGGCTTTGGCAAACATTTGATTGACAGGTGGTTCATCCAATCACCTGCCTAGTATTTCTTTTAAGTAAAAGTCTCTTAATACAATAGATGAAATGAATGAAAAATATGTTCTATTATTGTTGGATGTTCTGGAGTGCAGCTACAGAGCACACACTGATGAATAAAGCACGGCTCTAAACAGAGCTCTATTTGTCCCTGAGGCTTGCAGTAGCTGGACACGCTCCACTATCATCGGTGCCCTACCTTCCTGTTCGCTCTCGTGCTCTGCATGACTCATGACCTTGTTTGCTGATTGGCTCCTTGCCTCTGGTTTCCAGGACGACCACTCCATGTTTTTCCAGTTTGGTCCGTCCATCGAGCAGCAGGCCTCCGTCATGTTGAACATCATGGAGGAGTATGACTGGTACATCTTCTCCATAGTCACCACGTACTACCCTGGCTACCAGGACTTTGTCAACAAGGTAAATCAACACATTACAGACATACATGTAGTATACAGTATACTTAAGGGGACATAGCAGTAGGTGTGTATGCACATTACACATTATATACCACTAATCAATAAGTTGAGCCCAAACAAATTACAAAGACTACTATCTGCTAAGATAAATGTATTCCTTTGCTCAGAGATGATTCCACAAGCAGCAGGATACTTTAACAGCTAATAGCCGAAAACTTTTTTTCAACTACGGATTCAAA
This sequence comes from Pholis gunnellus, assembly GCF_910591455.1. Classification (NCBI taxonomy): domain Eukaryota; kingdom Metazoa; phylum Chordata; class Actinopteri; order Perciformes; family Pholidae; genus Pholis; species Pholis gunnellus. Next base: position 23,191,248 of record NC_136531.1, read on the forward strand.
TGAGAGATTCACTTTCGCTCTGGGTCCCGGGCACATTGGGGGACCCATTATAAGAGTCCAGACAAACACTGTACTTTTCATGTTGTTTTCTTAACATTTGAAAAGATGTTTAAAAAATAGATAGGTGTGTTTATTTTGCTATGACTGTGTACGACTGATGAAATGAAACTATTGATGAAACCATTGCTGAGGACACAATTGTCTGGTTCTGAGCCATAATTTCATGCCTTCAAAAATGATAAGGTTCGGCATGAGTTTGATGTAAGTGGGTAGCGAGTTCCATTTTCTGATTGCTTTAATGGAAAAAAAAGGCAGATTGGCCAGCATGTCTTTTTAGATGCAGCCACTCAGTGAGCCCTCAGCCTCCTTATCTCCAGGGCTTAGAACAGACTCTTTAAAGGGGTTGGTATGAGATCCTGAATAACTTTGAACATCAGACACTCATCTGAGAAGAATGAAAAGTTCTTGAAAGTCAGCTAATCATATTTCTTTGTAAAATTGCAGCAGTGGCAGGGTCTTTCCTTTGAACAAAGTTAGAGTAACGATCCGGTTTAAAAGAAGAAGAAAAATCACGTATTAATTATCTAAACAGAGGTTTTGAATGAGGATATTTTCTCCATTAGCTTTATGTTGAATGCGTAATGTATAGAGTCTCATATCAACTGCTATAGTTTGCTGTCCATAATGTATATCTGCTAAATATTTTGAAAACAAACAAGTCAAAGCTCCCAACGAGAAAAGCTTAAACCAGTTATTACCAGCACCGTGAATCTCATTCTATCCTCCCTCAAGCAAAGATCAAGCACACACACACAGAAGAACATGCAGAAGAAAATGGTGATGTAATGGAATATACTGCACACAAAATGCTTTGTTCTGCCTGTTACTCAACATGAATAGATTCCCTAAAGGAAAACAAAAATCTATCTGTCGTCTAAATGCCACATTTAAGCAAAAGGATCCGCAATCCTAAAAATCACTTCTGCTGCACATCCTGTATTAACGCTGTGCCCATAGAAAAATGAAATAGTCTCCATCTCAATCCCTCTGTGGGGATAAAGCCTGAAGATTTGGGAGAAGAGATTACCGAATCTCGCTCTTGTCACATTATTATTTATTTATTTATGAATCGACCGCTGTCTCCCACTCCCAAGAGACGTGTAAAGACAGAACAGTTTAGCAATCTGGGAGATGGAGGAGGAGACATCTCAGTCGATTTCGTTCCAGCAGCTCCTCTTAACAACTCCTCTGTTATGTGTGCAGCCTACACTTAAAAAAAAATTAAAATCCCATCTCCCTCGCCTGTCCAGGTCCGAAGTACCATCGACAACAGCTTCGTGGGCTGGGAGCTGCAAGAAGTCTTCCTGCTGGACATGTCCGTGGACGACGGAGACTCCAAGATCCAGAACCAGCTGAAGAAACTGCAGAGTCCTGTCATCCTGCTCTACTGCACGAAGGAGGAGGCCAGCACCATCTTCGAGGTGGCCCATTCTGTGGGCCTCACGGGTTACGGCTTCACCTGGATCGTGCCGTCGCTGGTGGCCGGAGATGCAGACCACGTTCCCGCCGTCTTCCCTACAGGTACACCCGAACACCAGGGGCCGGTCTCACAAAGACAGACTTCCGATTGACGTCTAAACTCATCCGTTGTACAAAGCAGTCTAGGTCTTGTCTTTTTAAACAGAGGGGCCAGGTTCAAACTCATTTAAGTCTCCTTAGTGTTTTAGAGCAAAAACACTGAAATCTGTATTACATTATTATGTTATCAGTTTTCAAAAAGCTTTGTATTGAAATGTGGGCACAAGTGGCAGATGGGCTTGTTTGCATATATGCAAATTTCCCCCTTGTCTGTTTGCTCTACATTGTGCCAGTCAGTGGTGGGGCGCATACTGATTCCTGTTAACCTCGGGTAAGTCAGTCTATAATCTTTGGGAGTTCATTTGGTCCTATCTGTTCACAGATATGAGATAAATACAGACTGACAAACTTGACTTTTTTTATCGATTTTTTTTTATCGGTCATCATCTCATTAAGGGAATTCCCAGTGATGTTGTTCTGACAAATATCTCTGCAGGAAAGACACCCTTTTGTCATTTTACACTGGCTCTCCCTCTGCCTCCTTCCCCCTCACCAAACATGTTCGAAGCATTTTATTTGAAAGCGTTCACGCCCGCAGTTCCACATTTTCAACATGCGTGTAGAACCAGCAACAACACAGAGGCGGCCTGAAAATGTCTTTTTTTCCAGCAGATTTACGGTGCAGGTTTCAAATGTGAACGCAAAATCCAAACCAGCCACGACAAAAAAAAAAAAACGACCCACAGTTGTTCATGGGTGTGAGAAATGGATGCTGACATTTGATCGCCAGCAGTTCCTCATGCTTGGAAAGCCAAGCATAACAAAATGAGTGGACACGACTGACGCTCACATTCAGCTAGTTTTTTCCACCTGAATTCAACCACGTGTGAGCATTTATTTATTTTTAAATAGCAAAATAAACAGCTCTACTCTGGCTTGGACCAAATTAACAAAAGACATAGTACGTATGATTGCACTCTTGATTTGGTCTCTGAGTTTTGACTTTTCAGCCTCTTCTAAAATGCTTTCATTTTACACTGCACACTCTCTCTTCCTCCCTCCGTCTCACACCTTTCTGCCTCCCTTGCCCTCCTTTTCATCCTTCTCCATATTTCCTTCTACACTTTCCACGCATCCCTTCCTCTCACCTCACTCCATCCCTCGCTGTCTTTCCCAGGGCTTATCTCAGTGTCGTATGACGAATGGGATTACAACATCGAGGCCAGGGTGCGTGATGCAGTGGCTGTCATTGCCACGGCGACCTCCACCATGATGCTGGACCGGGGGCCACACACACTGCTGAAGTCCAGCTGCCTCGGGACACTTGACAAAAAAAGCTCCAACACCGGCCACTCCAGGGAAATACTGAAGTGAGTGAATGCTGTGGCTGTAACTAGCCATGAAAATATATAAGTATGTTTTTTTTCATAGTACGAATCCAAACCACCCCATTCATTTATGTTAAAATGTTTTAACTACACTTATATTTGTAATACTGCACTATAATACTCTGCCATATTCAGATAGGCAGCCCTGCAAGAACATAAACGCAGCCCCTCATTCGTTTGATTGACAGATGGCTCTGACCTGCAACACATGGACAGTGCTGCTCCTTTTTTATGAGCTGGCGGCAGTGTTGATTTTTTGCCTCGGACATGTTAGTTTGTAAGAAGGGAAAGCTCGGCAAACGTACCACACAAAGTCAAGCTCCGGTTGCCCTGTCTGTTTAAACAGTGGTGGGAAGGGGGGCGATGACGACAACACAAGCTTTCCTTAATCTTCCAGTCATTATTTACTTATTTTGAGCTTTACTTTGCTATTACTGTCTGATGAGAGTTGAGGAAAACAAAATCTGGACTTCAAGGATTTTCCATTTTTATTTCAACAAAAATGCTCGTATCTTGCCCTATAAACAAATGAATAAATGAATAGACTGTAGCCTATGCAGCAATTTAATATGAAATACCTGGTTTTGTTGAGTCTGTCTATCGGTGTCCTCCCCTGCGTTCCAGTAGCCTGGACAGCGCCAGTAACACCCTAGTATACGCAACAAACAGCGCCGTCTGAGAATAACACATTATAGTTCATGTTGATGCATAGTGAATAATGTGAGGCTACCATTCCTTATTTCATGGGCTATTTAGAGCTTTTGTGTCAGCTTTCAACGCTGAACCAGAAATGCAGACACCGGACAAGCAGGTGAGGTGAAAACAAGTCTTTAATTGAGAGAAGCAGGCAGGGATGGGGAGTTGTTGGCTGGCGGGAGATTTAAGCTTGGCAGAGAGAGACCCGATGTTAGTGAGCTGGCTGGCGAGCTTGGCAAGCAGGCAGGTAATCCTGGAGACAAGGAGAACAGGTGTAAGACAAAAAGGAGACACACAAACAAACTATCAGCGAGGTAAGACGGGCTGGGCAAATAAAAAAACATGTTTGGCGCGATGATCCGGGGGAAACGGGCTGTTGATGCAGGTTCTTGTGGGGAAGACAAGCAGACGTGCTGATCTCTGATGATTGCCAGGTGTGCAGAGAGAGAGACGGGGAGAAACCCAAGCACACACGCTGATAATAATAAGGCTGAAAAGTAACAAAAACACCCTCACACCAGACAGGCAGGTGTCACAGAGGAGGGGGGCCGTGACATTTTGGGGTAATGCATTGCTGATTCGGCTGATGATTACCATGGCAATGGTCGAAGCTTCGAAGCATTCGGATCCGCCTCAGTCTTCGCTGCTGAGTCAGTGTGACATCCTGGATATATTCCTCAAACGCATATTGTAGACCCTTTCACAGATGAGATCATATTTCTTCAGGGAGTGCAGTTAGTGACAGTGTGGGCTCCGAAAGCTTGACGGAGTAGCATCGGGGGGTGGGGCTTAGCGAAAGGGTCAAATGCTCCTCAGAATGAACAGGTTTGCTTTTACATCACATATCAGCACAGGTCCTTTGTCTTTGGGAGTCAATCTGCACTTCTTCTGCACTTGAACTAAATGTTGTTTTGAGTTGGAGCCATGGTCGCCTAGTCTTCTAAGCTTTAAAATGTCTTTTGGTACAGAAAAGGAGCTGGGCGCCACGCACAAAGCAAAAAGATGGGCTGAACAAAAGCTGACGAGTTAGAGCCAAAATGCATCGGCGTGTCAAACTACAGGGGAAAAAAAAAAGTTGCAGAGGCTCAGTCGAGAATACGACAATAAATCCCGCAAAAGTGCGACCGCACACATGCAGTACAACGTGGACTAGAAATACACACAGAAACGAAGACACGTTCCCCGAGGAGAACCTGAATTTGTTTAATTAGCCAATAAAAACGTGAAACACAAGACAAACCGGGGCATTCGCTCCCCGACTTGTAACAACATCTTGTCTTATCTTTAGCTTAACCCACAGCCATCTTTTAAAGGAAAACATCTTTCTCCTCCGCTTCCTCTGAACCTCCTTGTTTTTTGCTTTTTGGCACATTACAGAACAAGCAGTAGCATTGGTATTCAATAATTAATCCCCATTTAACTTCATAGGGCATGCTTTTACAGTTCACATTGATCAGAGATTCCACAGTTAATTGAATGCTCGGGGACAACCGGATTAATGAAAAAAAAGAGCCATAGAACAAGAGTGGGGTTATCGCCAGCACACAGAAACACACACACACGTGTTATTATAGCATGACATTTAACTGCTCTGTAGGGCTTAATCTAATAGAAGCTTAGTATTACTAAAGTCCTTCCTTATTAGATGTATTTCAGCCTTATAAAACTATGCACCTGCCTGCCTTTCATTCCTCGTTTTTCTTCCTAATATTTTACATTTTCTCTGTTTTTGTTTGTTTGTTTCACTGTCTGTGTTTCAGTCTGAATTTGAGGAACGTGAAGAACTAGGGAAACATTATGCAACCTCCCCTGCCACTGCTGCATTAATCTCCAGGTTGAGGTTGATGTATTGCTGTACATGTCTGTCTCGTCATTACCCGTGTTTCTGTTTTTAATATCAGGGGCACTTAGGCGTGCCGTGAAGCGTTCCACCACCAAACACGACTGAGATAACAATAACACCGCAGCCATGAATATTTCAGTCCCAACGGGTGCTATCAGACACAGGGTTAGCTCTCAATCATCCTTCAGGCACACACCTGGGACGCTACCGTGGTGTGTGTGTTCATGTGTGTGTGTGTATGTGTGTGTGTGTGTGTGTGTGTGTTTTCCAACCAGCCATTCCATTTTTCTCCATTTGACTGAGCAAAAGTAGAGACTTTGGATGGGTAGATTTTGGTGGTGACCCCAGAGGCTAGAAACTGCCTAACACACACACACACACACATAATTCCACCTATTCTATCCCTTCACCCCGAGAGACAAAAACGAATAATAAGGCCATATGTCTCTGCGTGGTCCCGTATAGCTACAGGCCACAGCGGGCTGCATGCATGCTGCCATCCTGTCAGCGCTGATGGACGGAGATGGGAGGCCCCCAGAGAGTCACGCTTTCATATTTGTTTAGGGGCTGCGTGACCTTATGGGGCGCACAAACATGCATATATACAAACACATGCATACGCCGCGAGCTCTCGCACGCTCCCAACACAAATATGGAAACCCACACACAAGCAGAGCTCTAGAGGCCATCCATTGTCTCCTGCCAGACAGAGAGGGCAGGAACGCTTGGATAATGAGAAAATGTGCTCCAAGTGGTTTTGGTTGATGCACCAAGGGGGCTTATTTGTGTGGGAGGGGGGGGTGTTGCTGGGATAGAGATGTTTTTTTTATTTTGTTTGACTGCATCTGTGCGCTTGTGTTCAAATTCCCACTCAAATCCCTGCGCTGATTGAAATGTCGAGATGGGTAGGTGTGACGTAAGAGATGATTCATGTTCTGTAGTGAGTTTTTCTTTCTTGTGGTCTGACGGGACGTCTGTGGGCCGGCTGCACGCGTTCGGGGTCCGAGCCGTCCAGTAGAGCTCAGTGGAGAACCTTTTCTGCAGGCCGTTTGACTCGTGATGCTGCCTCTCGCGCATGCAGCGAGTTACTCTCATCCTGGTTCACCTTTTAAAGTAGAGCAGCATTATTATTGCATTTCTTAATGGCTTCAATGAAAGCGGCTCTCTGATAAATCCTGACTCTGTTCATTGGAAGGCAAACGGGCCACTTCATTGTGCATCTAGAGCACAAATGACCGTCTCCTTTCAAAGACCCTTTCCATGCACGCCGTGTCACTTTTCTTTCTCGTGTCCCGTTTTCTTTTGTTAACCTCTTTTCCACCTCCCTCGTCTGAACTGTGGAGACACATGACTTTTTGATCCCGAGTGTTCTCTGCTTCTCCCTTTTTGTTCCTCTTTGTTTTCTCGACCCTGCGATGCTCCTACAGCAGTCCATTGTCACTAAAAAGCACTTTCAATTAAATGCAGCTAAAATGCTGAATCAGAGAGCAACGATGGCTCCGCCGCCCTCGCTCCACTTCTCTCTCTTTCTTCCTCTGTCAAAAAACTGTTGATCATAATTTCCTATATTTAAATGCATTGTAAGGAGGGCGTATTAGTGTTTTTAAAGACAGGATATCTTACTTTGAGCAAGAGTTCAGTTTCACTCATTTCAACTGTGTCCTCTCCCTTATTCCTGTGAGGGACGTTTAAATGCCATAGATAGAACCAATCGATATTTCATATGGCCTTTTACTTTTGGAATGTGTACTTATCGGATCTGTGAACACCATCGCAAATCTGTTACTTCATATCCAGTGTGTGAGAATTATTACATGTTAACTGTTACTGTCACTTTTTCTTTTTTAAAGAATAGCATTTCTGTGTGACACTTGCTAGGATGTCGGGAATTTCCAATAACTTTCATTTAATTTAAGCATTTTAAGCCACTTTGACTCTTTGCGTCACTTCTTTTGCCCCGTTAACATGTTTTAGGTCCAACTATTCACTGTATTTGTTCTTTCTTATGTAGAAACATAAGGCACATACAGTAGTTTCAAACTGTCAGTAGTTTAGACAAAGGGCAAGGGTTTGCCCTCTTGAAACCAGGTTTTTTAAGGGGTGGTGTCAGGTGTCTGTAGCCAAGATAAACAGTCCCGTTAGAGGAAATAATGTTCACACACTGACAGAAAAATATTCTAGCTACTTAGGCCACAATGGCCAATCAGAAGAAAGGTAGTTAGAGTTTCCCTGTGAAGTATGCTTTGGCAAGTTGACACAAGTGATATGATCATCGGACACATTTTTAGAAGTCTTTATTCTCTTACCATGTCTCAAATTACCCGCTTTAAATATATTTCAGTAAAGTGCTCCGGTAAGGACACAGTCAGGCCATTTGCTTTACTTTGAAAACAGAAATCTGATGTTTTCTTTCCAAGCTTAGAGGCAACCACGAGGAAAACCTCAGTAGTTGAGGTTTGCAGACTATGGAAGGTCAGTGTCCTCACCTGTTAAGCCCTTGTTCACATTTCAAATGAGAGAGGGCTCTCTCTGATACAGTGCTGCCCTCCTCCAGACTCCACACATAGCTGTCTGATGTCTCATGCTCAACAGGGGTCCTCATGGGCCCAGATCACATGGAGCTCCCGTGGACTCACTTATTAAAGGCTGCAGCTCAAAGAGACTCAGAGCCTCACATATGTTCTATGTGTAGCCACATCGCTCTGTATTCATGCTATCAGAGTGGTGCCGCCAGCAATAAATGAGTCAATAAATAAACAAGTTTCTATTTATTTACGTGTTTATAAAAATTCAGTTTCAGTCCCAATAAAGAATATTTCCAAAGTTATTGTTTTATTTGAGGGATGAAGTAATGGCCAGACATTTTATCTTGAATAGAGTTTAGTTTGTGGCTACTTCGAGGCACTTGGGAACAACAGTTGACTGCTGAGTAATCAACCTGGCAGGGAGAGGAGCAGATAGTTAACAAAGTAAATGTTTAATTATTACACATGCTGGAGACACAAACAATATCATGCTGGTCATGTAAGTTATTCAAATGAGTTATTATAGGTTAAATTAGGTACAACTAGACTTCTTACGCAAATTATGCTTCATATTCTTCTTTAAAGACCGTTTGGTGATTGGCTCATTTGCAGTTTGATAATCTCTGCAGTCACGCTTGGTGATATGATGACAAAAAATATAAATGAATTCACCAATATTTAGTTCAGTTGCAATGATGCAAAATCAAACCAGATCATCAAATTAAAAGCAAAAATAAATAGTCTGATATTTTTAACAAAATATTGTTCATGTTTTTCTAAAGATATAAAATGACAGGATGGTGTGGTGGTTGGATTTTGATGACTTGACAGCATTCAATGGTTTGTTTGTGTTCTGAGATGCTCCCACAGCGCCGTACTGAATACGGTCACACCCTGGGGAAGTACGTTCTGAGATGGCTGAAAAATGCTTATGTCGGCGTAATCGAGACCTGTAGTGAATTTTTGTCCGGCAGGAAATTAGGAGGGTCTGTGTTTGCTTCTGGCCTCAGACGCCAAGGTATCGAATATAAGTTGTGCACAAGATGTCAAACTCTTGGAGTTTACGTCTCAAATTGAAGTCTTATCTTCAAAGCTGCTATACAATTAAAGTTTATTTTTATAATTTGTTATTATCTGTAGTATTTAGTCAATTTAACATTTTTTGTTTGGGTCCTTGCTGTCGTCTTTTGTGTAAAGTAACGGCCTGTTAAACGCTCTTATTTGTATTTGCTGTAAACTGAAAATAATATGGGTTTTCAGTATATTATAATCACACACAGGGCCCCAATGAAAGCTGTCTAAGTTGTTCTGGACTGAACTCTGAGCGGCACAGCTCTGACTTCATACGTACTCTTTACATAATTTAACAACGTCTATGGTCGTCCATATTCCTCAGTCTCCTCACACAGTCCCTCTATCGTACAGACATGTAATGTGTAACTCATCAGTAGCTTGTAACCAAATGCATCCAAACGTAGTCTGGCAAACCACCTCGGCAGGCGTCGCATATGCAACAGATCCAGCAGCACCACCGGGGCGGCAGCCTCCATGAACCCCGGGGGCCTGCATGACCGTCAGCCACACATGGCGAGAGCCCAAGGTGGCTATAGCCATCACATGGCCATTGAAACACCCTGAATCCCATTATTGATTTGGCCGATGCTATGGTACAGAATGTCAGTCTGAGATGGCGGGGTGGGGGCGTCAGGCTGGGGAGATGCCAGCAAAACGCCCAACACACCCAAACTGTGAGCAGGAGCAGCTAGCTTTGCTCCCAGTTGAATTATTTTTTCAAAATAGCCGCGCCGTCAGAGGCTTCCTGCTTCGACTTGCCCTCATCTCAGCAATGCATCCCAGCAAAGCGTCACAATGATCCGCCGGTGACTTTGTATCTTGGGCAGCGCTTGGTGGGCCGGACAGGCTGATGGCTGCTAAACACCGCTCTCTGCGTGGTCTGAGACACTCAAAGCTGGCGTTGTGAAGATCCTTTTCGGCGATGAGGGCCGGGACATGACGGGCACTGACCAGGTTCTTAAAGAGGCGACTTCGAATGCCTGCTTGTGATTGGAGGAGAGAGGAGCTTGTGTGAGTTACTTTTCAGAAGCAGGTCTTCTGCAGTCATCCCAGATTATGAGTCATCCACCCAAACCTGATACAGTATATACATGTGTGTGTGCATGTGCACCGCACACTTACTCGCACGCATGCACAGCGGGGATACATCATTTTGCATCTCTGCATTGCAGCGACAGAGGATTTGTGACCCTGTGCGGCTTCACTCTGAGATAAAAGAAAGTCATATCAAATGGCTCCGAAATAGGTTTGAAGAGCTTTTAGAGGGAAAAAAAGAAGGATTGTGTCCATGCCATTGATGATTCAGTGTCTCTGTAACTAAAATCTAAATTCCCCTCACAGCCAGTGATTAGTTGGGGAACAGTTGGTGAGCAAGGCGCACACAAGCGCTGCATATGGCTGTGATGAAGCCGCATGAGGCTCTGCTGGTCGTTCATCCTAGTGGTTTTTATTTTTTTTCTTCTTCTTCCAGCAAAGTCAGAGGGGATTTCAGACATGAGAAGGGCACATCAAAGCTACATCAATGGTACAAGGATACAAAATGACAAACAGAGCAGCCTCCTCTGCTGTAAATTCACAGCAGGCGTCAGTTTTTGTGAAGGCACAGGTTAATGTATGGGCAAATGAGTCCTATTGATGTGTGATTCAACGCGCTACTCAGAGGTGAGACGGAGAGATTGATCTCAAAGTGAAAGACAGCATGAGGGGAAGTGGGTAAACAGTGGGTTTAGACAGAAAAATACTCCCTTTTTTCTCTCTTTCAACCAGCCTCTCTCGGGCGAGATTACTGTTCCCATGGCAACGCAGCTGATTGCAATGGACATTTCTGTGGTTGTGGGTGCCATGGCAACACATTACGTTATACTGGTGTTGAGAGCCTCCCTGCATGCGTCCATATGGTGCAGTGTTTGCGTTTACACACACATGTCACCCCGTCATGATGACACACACACACACACACACACACACACACACACACACACACACACACACACACACACAGGGCTGCTGGTCACATGGCGTCAGGGCGGCAACAAGTCGGACCTCCTCGGGCTCCGCGAACACCGCCTTGATCTTGTTGGTTCCCTATTCAAACTGAGATTATGTTTAGGAGACTAATCCCATGTTACAGGCGCATTACAGCCCGTGCAGTGTGCTAGCCAGCCAGCATGCAGCAATAGGCATTTCATGGAGGCTTGAGTCACAGTATTGGCTTTCTCAAAGCATGTAGCCTACTTAGGTCTGTGTGTGTGTGTGTGTGTGTGTGTGTGTGTGTGTGTGTGTGTGTGTGTGTGTGTGTGTGTGTGTGAGGTGGGATATAAATATAGTCAAAGACGTTACAGATAGAGGTACTGAATGTTCTAGTAGGAGGTACTTGCGATAAAATCTTGGGTAAGTTTCAGGCCCCGTTGCTCATCTGCTGTTTTTTTTATTCACTGCTGAATAGATTTATTGTCTTTTTTTTTCACACTGTTGGTTGGAGATGATGGTGGGTAAGATGTGCATGGCACCTCCTTTAAAAGTCTGCACACACGTACACACACACACACACACACACTCCTTGCATTCAGACAAGATATTTATTTCTCCAGTGGATTGTTTCAGAGGCAGAGCGTCTCCATGGTGATGGCAGCCCACAGATCAGGACGAGTAAGAGAAGGAGGCGGCAGAGAGAGAGAGAGAGAGAGAGAGAGAGAGATGATTCCAGCTTATCTGCCACTGCTGTACACTTGTTGACACACATACATGCTGATGTGTATTCATACAGGCGGTTAATGCACTCCATTCCTCACTCTCTCTTCCACTTTTCCCTCCTGGTGTCTTGTTGCTCTCTTTCTCCGCCCTCCCTGCTCTCGCCGACTCTCCTCAGCCTCCCTCTGCTGCTTCGTTGTGTTTCTCCGTCTCCCTGTTTTGCAATACGCTATACCAAGCTGCACATAGGGTCAAATATTACATAACTTTAACAGAATCCCCTTGGCCACTTCCTGGTGAAGATACCATAGAGTGCATACAACATAAAGGTTAGTATTTAGTAGTAGTAGTAATACAAATAATACATTTACACTCTTACATTTAAATAATAAGAAAGCCATTTGATTGAAGCGGGTTTTAAAATAATACTGAGTTCCTCTGGCAGATCATTCCACAGAGTGGGTGTTTTAACAGCAGAGGGTTTGTCCTCAATCTAACTATGGCAACAACAGGCAGGGCCCTCAACCTTAAGACCTTAAACCTGCAAAATAAGTATCTCCTTTTAAAGGAATAACACAGACGTATAATAAAATACATTCAACTGAAACAAATCCAAAATGCAAAGACAGTAATTTTCATTTTGTATGCGTACAAAAGCATACTGTAAAACCAGTGGGTGTCAGATATTATGCAGAGTCATCTCCAGATATTTCCTGCATCACATAACACATTTAACAAAAGAACATTACTAGTATTTCACTACTAAATATTAGACAGCCTGAATGAGTCACTACCAGCAGTGTACATATTTTTGATGGAAATGTTTTGGCCCAATACTTCAATGTTCAAGACATTTGAGAATATTTATAGAAAATGCGCTCTTTCTCTCCCACCACCCCTCCCACTGCTTTAAACACGTGCGCCTTATGACGAGAGAAGTAACCAGTGTCTTGTACTGTGATAGCAGATGTGTTGTAGCGTTAACATCGTTTTCAGCTGCAGCAGAGAAAAGCTCTAGAAACAGCTGCACTGTGCGCTGTATACCTGCCCAGCACCAAACAGCAGACCGACACAGTTAGCGCCTAGCTGGTGAACACACACACTGTACTGAACTGCCCCATATTTCCCTCAGGAGTTGGTGGGGAGCAAAACAGAGCTAACAGAGGAGTAAATATTGGACTTACGCTCACCAGGTGGCCAGAAAGATGACTGTATGAATGTTAGAGTCTTTCTGCTGGTTGTGTAAATAAGCAGCTGTTTGCTAACACGGGTCTTAATTCTTTTGCTTTCAGGGCAAAAGACAAATATTTGTATTTCTGACTCCCGACTTGAATTGTCGTTCTCAGGTACCTCATGAATGTGACATTTGAAGGCCGTAACCTGTCATTTAGCGAAGAGGGTCACCAGATGTTCCCCAAACTGGTCATCATTCTTCTAGACAAAGACAGACAGTGGGACAGGGTGAGTATCTTCCTCTCCACTTTCTTCTTCCCTTTCTCTCTCTCCTATTTTACTTGATCTGCTCTTTACTCTTCTTTTTCTCTTCTAACGTCATCTCTGAGTCCTGTTCTGCCCTTCACTCTTCCTCGAGTCTATCTTCAGCCTTTATTTTCCGCTTAGTGTCTTTCACCCTCTGCGATGCGTCTGTCACGTCTTCATTTGCCACTTGAAGTACTTGCTACAGTGGCCTGTAGATCACACAGCCCTCCCTCCCACTCCCTCCTGCAGGTTGGCAAGTGGGAGAGAGGCTCTCTGACGATGAGATACCATGTGTGGCCTCGCTTTGAGGCGGAGGAGCGGGAGGACCACCTGTCCATCGTGACTCTGGAGGAAGCGCCGTTTGTCATCGTGGAGGACGTGGATCCACTCAGTGGCACCTGCATGAGGAACACTGTGCCGTGCCGCAAACAGCTCAAACTCAGGTGATCATTTCGACATTAAGAACTGACATTTTTGTCTCACGAGGATGGAAAATGTGATTTGTGTGAATCCAGGACGAACCCTGTAGTGTCACATGCTAAAAATAGAACTTAATGAAACTTAGCGTGAGACATATAGATTTAGGCGTCAATATGGCTGCAAAATAAATCATTCAAAACCTTTCTGGTATACTGTGTAACCTACTGCATGTATTCAAAATCAAATAAATCACCAGTATAATAAAACCATAACAGCGACAAATCGGTAGTTTAGCAGAATATTATTCAAGCTGTGAATGTAAACAAAAATCAATCAATCAGTGTTATAATAAAAGGTCCATGTATGTGCAGAGACGAATGCTCACAGTCACGATTTATTTACATTTTCCTTGAATTTCCCTTTTTTGCGTTGTCTCTCAATGTCTTTTTGATTAACTGCTCACTTCACTACTGCTAACTAGATCATTGTCTTGGTTTATGTTACTGTTGTCCTCCATCCCATGCCTCTTCACCCTCTCGCCGTCCCCTTCACCTTGGTGTGTGATAATGAATTTTCTTCAATGGCCTCGTTTTCTATCACTGGCCTGCCTGAAATCTCCTGAGGGCGTCTTCCATCTTCTGGCTCAGTGCTTTTTTTTATTGACTGATATTCGACCCTGTCCTATTCCCCTTTTCTCCTCTCTGCCCGTCTGTCTGTCTCTTCCTTCAAAGACACCTCTCATATAGCTTTTCAGGGATAGATAGCAATGTGCCACAGAGCATATGCAGGATTTCTCTCCAGCCGAATATACTCCATGAGCCAGATGCACCGAGCTGTGTAGATTTTTCTTTGGATGCACAAAAGCAGAAATACATGGACTCAGCCTTAAAGGTGCAAGTGTAAGATGTAAGATCTGGCCAGAATTTTTGTTTAAAGCTTTCAAAAAAATGAACTTACATTATCAACTGGATTTGAAGAGAAAAACCGTTATCGGTAAGTCAAAGACGTCTTTGTATTTTGTTGCAGAGAGATCGACTGAAATGAGCACGCGTACCAGCTAGCATAGTCGTTGTATGAGGCAATATAGTGAATCAATGGCAGCATCAAATTGCCAATAAAAGGGGTTTCATGCACACACATGACCGATCTCATGATCGTCTTGCGGAGATAAAAATGACTAAATTGATGGATTAACAAAAAATGTTGCCATTTAATGTTCTGTCCATCAACATTCGTACTGACGTCAGGTGGTTTCTTGTTTTAATGTGTGCCAATCAATGAAACAACCTGCTGGAGTTTTTGGATGGAGTGAAAACCTACACAGTCTCTCAGCACTTGTCCCCTGTTTTTTTTTAAACTTTCATTTCATCTCATCCCCGCTGCTGTCTTCTCTCTTTTGAACCTGTTAGTTTAATGGACCTGAACCCAAATAAACTTTTCCTCCTGTTCCCCTTTCTTTACTTATCGTCCTCTCTGTACCAGCAATCAGACTGGCGATTCAGGGATTTACATCAAGCGCTGCTGCAAAGGTTTCTGTATTGACATCCTGAAGAAGATTGCCAAGGCGGTCAAGTTCACTTACGACCTCTATCTGGTCACCAACGGCAAACATGGCAAGAAGGTTAATGGGACATGGAACGGCATGGTTGGTGAGGTGAGGACACGTCTCTGTATTTCACACATAAACAAAAGGACACCGTTTATTCCACGTGTCCTTGATGAATTACTGATTCTGTTTCACTGATGGACAGACATTGTTTTTCTTTTTCTTAAAGTCAGACTGCATTCAGCACGCCTCAATGAAGACATGCAACACTATTTATAATGTGTGGAAAGATTGTCAAAAATCATCGCAGAGTCAAATTTAACTTCTGCTATTTTGTAAAGTGAGAAAAAGTTTCTATTTCAGATGAGAATTTGGTTACCAGGCTTCTCTCTCTCTTTGCATTTGTTTAGTGGAGCCTGGTGGAGGTCATTTTAAAACGTGTAACACTAGAATGTGAAACAACAGCTGGATTAACATGTCTTAAATTTAATTCCGTTTTCATTTATTCATGATGCCTTATGTTTATTTATTCAACATATGTGTATCTATGTTTGTTGTTTTTTCACTCTTTTCCTTTGCTCATCAGTTTTGCTGCTCTTATATTAGTTTTTAATTCACTATTCTTCATAAAATGAATACAATGCACAGACTAAATTGCTTTGCAAAAAGTAAAACAAATTAATATAGCAAGTAAGTATGTAATCTAATACTAATATTAACACTACTACAACTGGCGAGAGTGTTTTGGTGCCCATGGGAATTTATTTTTATGATAGGGCTAATTATATTGTCTGAGTGTCTCTTTCTCACGGTCTTTGTCAGCCATCGAGCTGCACTGGTTCCCCACAACCAGGCCTGAGGGGGACCTGTGATCAGCTCCGGAAAACCTCTGGAGGAGGACAGTGAGGCTCCTAATCAGAGATGGAGAAAAAAAAGACGTGGGGAAGGAGGAAGCGATTGGAGGAGATAGAGAGCGAGCGAGAGAGAGAGAGAGAGAGAGAGAGAGAGAGAGAGAGAGAGAGAGAGAGAGAGAGAGAGAGAGAGAGAGAGAGAGAGAGAGCCCCGGGGAAAGACCCACTTCCCTACTGCACACATTAGACATTCAGCGCAAACCTTTACAAATCAATGTGACGTGCAACTTAATTGATTATGGCATACAACCAGCCACTTTATTACTATCTTAAGAACATAGTTGAGTTAAGGATGTGCAGGGTAGTGTAAAAATTCCAGTATCCAACGTCAACCTACTGTAGATCTTATTTTATTATTCACGTAACATACATCAGCATGAAGACATTGGAGAAGACAAATGTGCAGTTCATGCATGCATGGAAGCGGTAGTCCATGTCCTGAAATGCCTAAGCAAGCAGCTAATGATTTAGCTTTATGATTTTAGGGGGGGGGGGGGGGCACACAGGACAACAGGACAACAGACACAGGAAACAGGAGGAGAGAGAGAACAAAAATGAAGCAAGCCTATGAAGAGGTGTGACGAACTGAGAGAAAAACTGAACAGAGCGTAGGATCCCTGCTCACTCTGGCATACGTATCGCTTATTAAAACAGTCTTTTGTGCTCCAGTTTTATTCACGGCCCGAGGCTCCAGAAACTTAAATATACCTGAACACACTCGGGAGGGATTCTGGGTGTCGGTGGGGAGTCGAATACTGACCCAGTGTTGTAATGATCCCCTTCTCCTACAAAGATGGCGTCTTGTGTACGAACTGCAACACTGACTCGCCCCAAAATGTTTCTTTCGCCTCTCTGTTTTCCCCGCAATCCTGGGAATATTCAGTACTGACCCTCCCGTTTCCCCTCTCTCCCGTCTGTCTCTGTCTGTCTGTGGTTGACCCTCAGGTGGTGCTGAAGAATGCCCACATGGCAGTGGGTTCGCTCACCATCAACGAGGAGAGGTCCGAGGTCATTGACTTCTCCGTGCCTTTCATTGAGACGGGGATCAGTGTCATGGTCTCCCGTAGCAACGGCACCGTGTCACCCTCCGCCTTCCTCGGTGAGGACACGGATGCCTGGTTATTCTGGCAGATGTACAACACAATCGAGAACACTTACACACACACACACACTCAGATATCGAATAATAAATGCACAATCACGCACGAGTACAAGGACGCTGTTTAATTGCGTTGATTGGTTTGTTCCAGCAGCACGAAACATAACAAGTTTGCTTACATGGTGACATCAAATGCAGATGAAAGACGGTGTATTTTTCTGTGAACATCACTAAATACTGAAATGCACTATGGTTGAGCCATTCTTGACCTTTGGAAACTAACTGATGAAAACAATCTCACCACGAGGTCCGTTTAGTTCTTTCAACTGCACCGCGCACACAAGTCGTCATGTTCAAAATCCCCATTTGTTCTGACCACTTTTAAAGGCGTCTCCGTGCAATAATAGTGTCTTAGCGTTGTCATCCTTAAGATTTCAGTCCTGGTTGATATGGCGGCACTTGTTGTTGCCGTGGGAACAGCGAGTGTGGTTCAATACTACAGGTCCCACAATTCTCGTTTAAAAAAAAAAAGCAAAAAAAAGCAAAAGAAGAGCAGCTGTTTGTTTACAAAGCAGTCAAACAAGCTTCATAAGGAGGTCAGTCAGTTATTGTACGTTTTGAGAACGGTGACGTCATGTTCTCCACACAGCAGCAGGGCACAGGAGGAGATGGAGGTGCTACAGCTCACTGGCTTCACCTGCTTTTTCCATTATATAGATATAAAATAGACCCTAAAAGTGTTTTCGTAGACATATTTATGATGAACTGTCGCTGTCAGAACTTTGATATACAATTTTAATGTGAACCAGCAGCAGGAGTGCATTACTAGAGCTCTGCTAGGGCCGTAGAGTGGACAGTAAAACAGTGAGGCTGTTACCAATTTAACGAGAAAAAGTGCACAGCGTTTGGTATTCCATCCGCTGATGAAGATTGTGCGCTACAACTGAAAGCTCCAGAGCAGCCACTAAATGGAGCTGGTAGTGAGATTGTATTGTTAACTGCAGTGCTATGGTGATTGTCACTGACCGGTCTGTGTGTGAAAATTGCAAAGCAGGGTGCGAGTGGTGGGAAATGTGCCCACTTCAATGAGTACATCTGTCCATTCACACATACCAAGCTCCCTCTCAGTTTGTCTCTTGAGAAGGGCTTGTTACTGTTCACACAAACGCAGGCACAATCCATCACTGTGCAACAATGAGCACACAGTACATCACGTCGGAATACAAGTAATCATGTTGATACCGGGGGGTGGCTTTTTTATCATTTTCTTTAATTTGGTTTAATCAACTTCCTCTCTCCGTCTTTCCACATCCCTCCCTCATGTCCCTTTCCACTTCCTCTGCCCCCCCCCCCCCCCCCCCCCCCCCCCTCTCTCTGTGTTTCAGAGCCCTTCAGTGCTGATGTCTGGGTGATGATGTTTGTGATGTTGCTGTTGGTGTCGGCCGTGGCTGTGTTTGTGTTTGAGTACTTCAGCCCTGTGGGTTACAATCGCTGCCTGGCAGATGGACGAGGTGAGAGGATTGCGCACACACACACACACACACACACACACACACACACACACACACACTATCAGACCCAGTCAACGCATGCTCCAAAAAAGTGACAATGAGGTTAATTATCAGGCGACCTCACGTGCCGAAATGAAGACTTAGTTGGCATGTTTCGTTACCTTGAATGTAGAATTCAAACAAAGCCCCTTGTGTGCTAAATTACCTGACAATCCCCTCTGAATGAGCGTGATTGGAGCGCTTTCTACTTGATGCCGTGGAGTACTTATCTCCATCTACAGTCACTTAAGCTCTTTCACTAATGACAAGGATCATTGACAAGAGCCCGATAGGTGATCCAAAGTATTCTTAGCGTCACGGTGTGAACAAAGACTCCTCTGTTCTTGCAATACGTCTTTTTTTTGTTTATTGTGCCGTTCTCACATATGACACACCGTTGTTACACACATCGAGGGTTGTAAAACCGGTGAGGACACTTAAGTAGATCTATTACCATACATTGAAAATATGTGTCAGGTTCAATGGTGTCTGACAGGATGGAATAACACTGCGCTGTTGAATCAAATTCGGTTCCAGCAGGCCATTCAAATCAATTTGCCCCTCAAAATCGATGGTTCAGATTCAATCTATTTTTTCTCCGGGTTTTATACACCCAGCTCTGTTTGACTCTCAGGATTGCATTAGGCTGCCACAACGGCAGCCACTCAAGATAAAATCAGAGATGTGTTATATGGCTGCGCACAGCTTTTTTCTTTTTTTAAATCAAGGACCAGAGGGGAGGAGAGTAATGGTGTTTGGTTTGGAGTTATGTTAGTGTTTTCTGGCTGTCTTCTGTCAACAGTGTATAGTGTGGTTTAATCGCCAGGTTATGTAAGGCTGTTGTCCTTTACGGCTGCTCCAGCTGTAGCATAATTGTAGCCTGCTGCGTGCCCATCTACCCCCCCCCCCCCCTTTTCTCTCTCTGCCTCCCTGTCTGTGATGCCACAGAGCTACAGTAGGTAGTGCTTCTACCCTGCTACCTTGTCATGCTGCCATCGCGGTAGGTGGATCAGAGGTAGTCTGTATCAGTGGGTTGTCACGGCCCATGTGGATCCTGCGATCACTGACAAACTAAAGGATGAGGATAAATCCAGTCTTTGTCGCCGCCGTCCATCAAGTGCATCCCACTACGGCGGTCACGAGCAAATGCAGATAAAGTGAAGTAGCACCTGGTATCTGTCAAACTGATTTCTTGCATCCTCTTCGCTCTGTCATCTTTCTTTGCATCCCTCCCTCCTCTTTCCATGTCTCTCCCAGAACCCGGCGGTCCCTCTTTCACCATCGGTAAGGCCATCTGGCTGCTTTGGGGTCTGGTTTTCAACAACTCCGTCCCCGTGCAGAATCCCAAAGGGACCACCAGTAAGATCATGGTGTCGGTGTGGGCCTTCTTCGCTGTCATCTTCCTTGCCTCCTACACTGCCAACCTGGCTGCCTTCATGATCCAGGAGGAGTACGTCGACCAGGTGTCGGGCCTTTCGGATAAAAAGGTGTGAATCTAAGGCAATGTGTGGGGCCGTGTGGCGGGGGAGCGGGTGTGTGATAGTACGTAACGTAGGGTGTCGTGAGACCGAGTGTGGACGGCTTTTTGGAGTTTGTGTGAGTAGATGAGAGTCTGTTAGCGGGATCACGAATTAGCTATTCCACAATCTTTTCAGGAGTCCCCCTAGCTAGAAGTACCCCTCGTGGGGAATCACTGGTTTGGTTAAAAAAACTAAATGTAAAAAAATACCCATCACATGTCGATGGTGATTGTTTTCAAATTGCCTGTTTTGCCTAATGCTACGCTCACACCAAACGCGTTGCGTTACTCGTGGGAGTTTACTCGCGTGACCATTTGTGGTTATTCGCGTCATTTGCGCTGGACGCGCCATTGAGGAGGAGTGGCTTATCTCCATGGAAACCGTTATCAACTAAGCCATTTATTTCCTCCATCAACCGTGGAAGAAATAACCTCTATTTCTGCTTAGTACTTGTTGTGTCCCACATATCCCGGGAAACTAAACGCCTTTTTGCCTGGGTTTATAACATCATCTGGAGGAGCTCCGTGGATTCCATCGAGCTGTATTCACTGTATTCTACAGCTGTATGAACCCAAAATAAATAGATTTTGCTGTGATTTAATTGCAAAAAAACTAATTACTACAGAATGACCGGTTTGTAAAAAGTCTGAATCCATGTTTTGTTTGTTCTATCCACAAGATGACGAGCAAATCACTTTTAAAATACTTGTTTTCTCAATGGAGCTCGGAGAAATTGGTGCTAGGCTTTGCTAACATTGTAGCAGCTCCATCAACACTCAAAAACGTCATATAGGCATAAATAGGCCTACGGCAGCGTTGTTTTCATTGTTTGTACCATATGGTTTATACACATAGTTTCATCTCTACTAATATCAGGTATCGTAGAGCTCTGAGTCAACCCCTACGGCTACAATATTTTTTTCCTTATTTTTTTCCTTTTTTCTGATTTAACAACGCCAGGACATCAGTAATGACAGGAGGAGAATCTCCATGCTGATAGGCTTTCGCGACACAGCGTCACGTTTGTAATCCATTTGCGCGAAATATTTGCATCACGTTTGGTGTTCACGCACCATAACTCTCAATTTACAAAGATGTAAAACAAAGAAACGCAGCAAATCCTCCAATTTTAAAAGCTGTAACCAGCAAATGTTTGTCATGTTTGCTTAATAGATTACTTCAATGATTAAACGATTATCAACATTGTTGTTGATTGACTGAGCGTCTTGAATTGATTTTCTATGAATTGGGCCTTACATTTTGTTTATCAACTAACTTAGAGCTGAAACAATTTTTTGACCAATCAATTAGTCGAACAACTTAAATCGAATCTGCAGCATTTTTGAGAAAGGTTTTATCAATTTAAAAACACTTTCAAGCTAAAATGTCAAAATGTGAATTACTTATTGTGAGGATCTGCTGCTTTTCTTCTCTTTCTGTCTTTTCTTTGTCTTACGCGATAGGAAGCTGAATTTGTTACGGGTGTAAGACTGTTCAGACAAGCTTTTCAGCTTGGGCCTTTTCCAACATTTTATAGACCAAATGATTAATCCAGAAATTCAGTAAACAGTAATGTAAATATTCATCAGTTGCAGCCCTACACTAATCATCTGAATGGAGGATCTTTATTTTTTTATCTTGATCTGGTGTATTGTACATGTTTGTCTGTCTAACTCAAAGCATTTCATTAATAAGTTTCCTGTTTCTGTTTGACGAAACAGTTCCAGAAGCCTAATGAATTCTCGCCCCCATTCCGGTTTGGCACGGTGCCCAACGGGAGCACAGAGCGCAACATCCGCAACAACTACCGGGACATGCATCAATACATGACCAGCTTCCACCAGAAGAATGTAGACGAGGCGCTGTACAGTCTGAAGTCTGGGTGAGGATGGGGGGGGGGGGGGGAACAGAGGGGAGGATGGAGAGACAGATGATGGGGGTGATGTGAGGAGGGAGGGAGTTGAAAGGATCCCAGCAGGGAGAAAAGAGAAGAGCGCGATGAAGCTGTGAGGTCCTGTGCTGATGCAATACAGAGAAAAGATGATGAAGGAGTAAGGAGAGGGAGACAGAAGGATGAGGGAGCATTCTGGGTGATGTTCGTGGGCAGCCAGTGGAGCTGTGTATCAGCCACCGGCACCCAGAATAGCAGCGTAGCCCGTGGTTGCAGTGAAAGATAGCTAATATTCACCCTCTCTCTTCCTTTCCTTTTCACTCTTCCTCTCTCCCTGTCCTCCAATGTGTTCATCAGCCGCCGCTTAAAGGATTAAGAATGCAAAGTGTTGATGTACCTGTGGTGTTTGGTGAGAGTTTGAGCTGAATGACCACAGAGGCCTGTAAGCACACCGAAGCGTTTGTCGCCAAGCTGGAGGTTATTTTGTCAATTTACCTATGACTTCAGTCAGGGTTGATCTGGATAGATCTGAATCAAGTAGAATACAAGGAAAAGGTTTCAGCTCAGACACTATGTAACAGTATTTGTGAAATGGTCAATTTAGTTATTCGGCCCTGTATTGACTTTCCGATATATTATGTGAGTTTGAATTCAAAGTGAAATATCTCATAACATGCACAATGCCTTTTCCTAAACATTTTCCCAAGCAATGCTTTGACTGATTACAATTTATTTTATGGACCCATAAATTTCTAATAATTTCCTTGTAAGTTTCCTTGAAATAACTATGCAATTTGTCATTAATTATAGCTGAAATAGAGAGAGAGAGTTCACAGTTTTGATTAATTAATTCCAATTAAATGCTAAGCCAGCGTTTCCTAGAGTGTTTTAATCAGAGCACAGCAGGTCGCCTGAACAGGCAGAAATGTGCACATGCAATTCAACAGTAATGGAGAGTGCAGTCTCCAATAAATATGTACTTGGGTTGACATGGAGCGGTTCCTAGATTACATGGAAATGACTCCTGAAATCAACAACTGTTTTTAAACTTAACACACCTAACTATACGACAGTCTAAATCTACTCTATAATTAGCGCCAAATTAAGAAGCGCTTCGGGACACTTTACAGAAATGTTAAGGAAACAACAAAACACTTTTACAATGTCAAAATGTTCTCCTAACCCACTTTCCCTCCGTGGCACTCTGCAGCAAACTGGATGCCTTCATCTACGACGCGGCGGTGCTGAACTACATGGCGGGCAGAGACGAGGGCTGTAAGCTGGTCACCATCGGGAGCGGCAAGGTGTTCGCCTCCACCGGCTACGGCATCGCCATCCAGAAGAACTCAGGCTGGAAACGAGCCGTGGATCTGGCCATCCTCATGCTGTTTGGAGATGGTAAGGGACTTGGAATAACATTTCTTTATTTGAATGAAGAGACCTTGTAAATATCATCATAATGAAGCAATACTGGTGGCATTTCTATTTGGCTTTTTATCTGTTGCTTTTGATGAAACCACAACAGATAATCAGGTTTTGTAGCTGCTGTTGTCGATTGCCACTTTAATGGAGAAATACACACACAACCGCTCATACGCATATCGTTTTGGGGATAACGTTTCAAATGGTGTACTATTTGTATTGTAATATCCTCACAGTGAATATCCCACAGACAAATAGCCTAAACTTCGTGACACCTTCTCAGAGGTGTAACGTTTTAACAACAATATTACAGGACAACCAAATGAACTTCCCTTCAGAGTTGAATCACTGCTACAGATTTCAAGAAACAAGACGCAGGGATCATTAAGGTGGAGAAGTTATGCTCTCATCAGTCTATTCAAGTTGGAGACGGGAAGTCGTGGAAGCAGCTGTGAGGAGGCTGTGACTCAGAAGGTGGTCGGTGTTTGTCATGGTAACAAGCCAAGAACCTGCTGGTGGATCCCAGCATTCGATGAGACCTCCTGAGCCAGACTGGCACAGTTCAGTCCTCAATCAACAGTGAGGTACCGGCAGGCCTGAGATGCTGCAGCTGCTGCAGCTGGAGAAGTGAAAGCTTGAGTGTGGAAGTTTGTTTGGTAATTTAGGAGGTTGTGGCAGCATATACTACAACGGCTGTTTTGTCAGGGACAAGAAATGTTGACCTTAAAGGGACAGTTCACCCCAAAATATAAAGAAAATACATATTTGTCCTCTTATCTGTAGTGCTGTTCAGCAATATAGTTAATTCCTACATGAAGCTGCTCACAACAAGTTCTGTGGATTATTTTGAGTAACCTGGTAATGATTTCTGGAAAGAGACATTGATGTATTTTTTTTTGGGGGGGGGGGCGATTTAAGCACCACAAGCCGGGTGCCATATAGTCCCATTATATTTGAGAGAAGGCCAACATCTCAACAGCCACTATCTCCAACACCAGGCAACTCACACCAAAACAATCTAGACTGATAAACAGCACTACAGGTAAGAGGATGAATATGTCTTTTTAATTTTGGGGTGCACTGTCTCTTTAACTGAAGGGAGGTAGAAGGAGCTCTGTGGATGCTGTTGGGCTGTTGTAATTGTCTTATTTCTTATCAGTGTCACATGGACTGTCCAACAGGGGAAACCTTAAATATTTGTGAGAGAGCTTTCTGTTATTTACAATGTTTACAATCCCTTTTGTCTACCAGCTTGACATATTTAAAGTAAAATCCCTCTCTGATTTAGTGTATAGGTTTCTAAGATGTTCTCTCTGATAGCTTGTAAGCTACATTAGAAGGATCAGACATAAAGGCCACAAAGCTCAGCCTACAATTTTGAAAAGTGCGTAAATAATTTAAACCCTTTACCACCTCCAGTGGCTGCTTAGTGATGTGCAGGGAGCTCAGTAGGCTGCCCTGAGTGTTCATAATAAGCACACGTGTCTTTGTAGAAATGATTAGTGAAGCACCGTTTCACCAGCTGATTAATTCACTGATTTGAATTATCAGTCCGTGTCCCATCGCTGGACTTCAAGGAGAAAGCAACCCTTATGACACCGCGTGTGCCGTAGAGCAACGCTCTCAGTTTGTAGGTCGGCCTTTTGTTTTTGAGCCCCAGCTGTTGTTGTGTGTTTTGTGTAGTGACCGAAAGAAGTCGGCAGGGTGTCGGGGAGAGAATGACAAGCGCAGTGACCCACGAGGACCTGCGTATCAAGCTGCTGCTCTGCCATGATGAGAGGATTGAGCCAGTTGAGGTGGTTTGTGTGTATTGGTTAGGATGCCTTATTCGGCCCCTCTGTTTGAACTGGTTCTGATCGCAAATGACGCGGAGGTCGGGGCTGATGCAGGATGCACTGGAGTGACATTTCCCATCAGTATGGACGGATATTGAGACAATAGACCTTCAGGTACAGATATATCCCTCCTGCCTATAACAACACCTACATGTTGGTTGTAAATTGAACAGTGCAACTGAACTTGATGAAGTGAGCCTGTTTAAACACGTACTGAAGCTCCTGGTCCACATAGTGTTCTCACTACAATAGGACATCACAGGAAACCATCAATCTGTGATGCGCGTTTTAGTTTCTTAGAGCCAGTTATTCTGCTGTGAAACATATTGAAATCGTTTTCTGAAAATTCTCATCACAAGGTGCACTTTCTTAACTTATCTTTCTTTAGGATTTTTTATTAAAAAAATTGTATTCATTTGATATATGGCCACCTGTTATGTGACTAAAACTACACACTTAGAGGACAAGTGAGAAAACTCATCTGTTAAGGAACGTCCCAAAGAAGTGGTATTTTAATGTAGGCTTACCATAGTACAGAAACAGTCAATTCACAAAAGAAGTTCTGGCTTAGGGGCCTTTTTTCTATTTTCTCCCGTTTGATAGACCCAACAATGAATGGATTAATTTAGGAAATAGTCAGAAGAGGAAAAGCTGCAGGAATTTGGTGGGAAAACCACGTCTCTGCCGCTCTACTTGCCCTGTAGCCAGAGTGGCTAGAAAGTGATAGAAAATGGATGGATGCTGGAAAGCAGAATTTGTTGTTGACTGACGAGTAGGATAGTATTGGTACTCAGCGTTGCACAGTACCTGCTCTTCTACATGTACTCTTTGGTGTATCGTGACTTTTTCTTGTACACCGGCGCGTCTCACAAGCTGTCACTAAACTCTTGTCTGCCCTCTCCATATCAGGATCTCTGGGCGATTCATAATTTAGAGGGGAGGGGGTGAGTACAAGGGTGCTGTAATTTATCTGTGCAATGCAATAATTAGGGAACTATTTTAACTGTATCATAACTTTTTTTTTTTTGTGAACAAATATAATATATGGAACATTATTTAAAGGTTTTCTGAATCAGCTCTTTCGATTTACAGAATATGACTTTACATAACAAACATTTCCAGAATAATTAAATGTTCAGCTGAAGGCTGTGATATGTGTAAATAATGATAACGATTAAACAATTGAACTATCGCAAGTTTTGTCTTTAAGCTTTAATAATAATTGCACAGTTTTAAGTCAGAAACCTCCAAAGAATTTTGAGGGAGGACCCCTAAACCCCATATCTCCTAAAGCTTTTATTCACTGTAGATATTCAGAATGCTTCTCTGTGTCTTGCTGCATAATATGTACAAGCATCTTGACTGGGACACTGCTCCTAAAACCTGAATGAATAGCTCACACCCTGTCCCACTGGCTGGTGTTGATTCCAGGCTATAGACATCCAATCAGTGGCGGGCCGTGCATTTTATACCTGGGCCTTCACTGCTGTCCTCGTTATGACGCCACAGCTACAGTTATCATTTGTTTCGTGTAAAAATGAAGCTCAACACCTACAAATACACTAACTGCAGAATGCAGATACATGAATACACCGAGAGTGTGTCTCCTCTCTGCTCTGACTGCAGCTGGGACTGCTGCTTGAGGCTGCTGTGAGACTGACCGCCTGTGAGTGTTTTGGGGAGGCGGAGGGGCTCACGGCGGCACCCGCTGCTCGTTCACGACAGTAACTGTAGAACAGTACGTGCTTTCACGTCAGAGTCAAAACACCAGAAAAGTCTTCAACAACACCAGAAAAAGTCGCTAGATTTGTCGCTAGTAGCTTTTGACAAAAAAAGTCACCATGAGCGTTTGGAAAGTCGCCAGATTTAGCAAGAAAGTCGCCAAGTTGGCAACACTGGCACCGACTAAATGTGTCCCCAGTGCAACATTGGACATAACAATAGTTCCTATCACATATAAAACCAAACAAAAATCCATCTTCATAAAAACAAGTTGTACAAATAATAATATATAAACAAGCATATTAAAGCTACTGCAGATGTAAAAACAAAAGCAGTTCACTTCCCAGAGCTGCTGTTCACTATTTAAAGTCCATCCTCCTTTCTTTGTCAACAAAGAGTTTAATCTCACGGTTGTTCAGTACATCCGTGCGTTTTAGTTCCAGTAAGAAGTCCTTCTCGATTCATGGGCGCCAGTGAAGACAGTCGAGCCTCCACAGTTGTATTTCTTGAATACGTTTTAATGCGTTTGAGGGCTGAAAATGTCCGCTCCACAGAGGCAGCAGATATTGGGATTGTCACTGCCCAACATGTCATGCTAGCCCACTGACCAATCACGTATGGCTAGGCCAGCTAGAAGGCTCGGACATGTCAAAGAATACGCCCAACATGTCAAACTAAAGATCTGATTGGTTGAAGACTATCAAAATCAACAATATCGTCCCCATTCACTTAAACTGCAAAGGGATTCACTTGTGAGTCTGCAGGCCTCGGGCCTCTCTTCTTACCTAGAGACACAGAGGTGAAATCTGATTTAACTTAAAACAAGCTGCACTGGAAGCAGAGCAACTGAGGAACACAGTAGCTGTGCAATGAGAAAATAAGATAATGGGAAAAATATTTTTATAAATTATAATACATGTAGTGTATTTCTGAAAAATTATTAAATTATAAAATAGCTATATCTTTGTGATTCTGTTTAGGCCAGCAGAGAAGGCTTTGCAGGCCCTGATGGCCCACCACTGCGTCCTATAATACATTATAGAGCGGTACAATGAGCTACAAACACAGCACTTGAAGTCTTATCACTATAGGTGAATATACAAACACACAACCTTAGACTATAATGTTTCAATTGAAATATTAGTATCATAATCCTGCTTTATAAGATGCATAGCTGTATAGTAAGAATAATAATACAATAATAAAATCAAAACTGACAGTATAACATGCTTAAACAAATAATGAATAAATAGAAATAAGCTTCAGGAAAAAGAAAAGATTGTTCCTGATGTGAATCGTTGCCTTTGGAGAGTACACCTACAGGAGCACTCCACCTCCAGAGACAGTATGTGCTCCACCACCTGCCAGATAGTATATTGTACAGCACGTTGACACACACACACACACACACACACACACACACACACACACACACACACACACACACACACACACACACACACACACACACACACACACACACACACACATACACACACACACACATACATGTTTGTCTCCAGTGTGCTACCACCTTCCATCTGGGTGTGTTATGAATGACGGGGTCAGTGCAGAGGGAACATTCAGCTCGGATCAGATCTTTAGGAAACAAACCAACCAAGACCTCGACATACGCTGCTGAGTGATGTACGCTCAGATAGCAGTCTGAACATGTATGCATGTGACTGTGTGCACGCTTAAATATCAGACAAACGTGTCCGCGCAAATTTTCAAAATGAAACTGCGTGCACGAGGCCAACACATCAGACATTAACTCTCATTACTTCATGCAGACTGTTCAGCTGTCAGCACTCATGCGACGCTCCAGGTTAAGATATCAGACTCATCGATGTTTGCTCCCATCTGTCACGTCCTGTTAGAGTCCAGGTATGAACATGATGTAAGTCTTATGCGCAGAGGGAGAAGGATCAGCGATGGCCCACTAACAGGAAACCGAGTGCCTCTTCATCTGAGCAGGATCGGGAGGGAGGTGGGAGAAATGTTAAAGGAGGAGGAGGAGGAGGAGGAGGAGGAGGAGGAGGATGGGAAAGATGATGGATACGGATGGAGGGAGGACTAGAAAGCAGGGAATCATTATGAAAATAAAGATTTCAATTACTTTATAGATTCTGCTCATTGATCCGGTTTTTAATCAATTGCTGTAGTCTTTTTGACATGCAGTTATCACTAATACATTTAGCTATGAGACATCGAAATAGACATTTTAGTAAATCGGCTTGCACGCTTTCTTTGCGGGTGTCTGATGAGAAGATTTCTACCTCTATCATGTCTGTGCATTAAGTACGGAGCGGGAGGCAGCAGGCAATTAGCTTAGCTAGCTTAGCGGACGGGAAGCCAGGGGGGACCAGTACCAACACCTCTAAATCTAATTTATTTACATGTATTCCATTTCTTTAATCCGTACACATCACATAAAAATAAACTGTGTGGTGATGTGGGGAGTTATTTGCTTGGCAAACAAACACCAGGGGCAGTGACTTCCTCTAGTCGCGAGGTTGCCAGGTTTGCTGCCATTGTACAGAGACTTATACTAAAAGATGTGCTCTACAACTGCATCTGGCAACCTGCGCTACAGCCCGAAATGCTCCACGAGCCCTTTGGATGGAAAAACAGTTTGTCAAGGAATAGTTCCAGCATGTAACTTCCCCTAAAATCCAAAGTTCTTGGTTGTATATCTCACGCTTTTGGTTTAAATTAATAAGACGTAAAATGTTGATTGCTGAGCTTTATTTTTCTTTAGCTTTGCACATAGCTAGGCTAGTAGTTTACCCCCTGCTGCCAGCCTTTATGCTAAGCTAAGCTAATAGCCTCCTGGCTCCTGATTTGTAGTTAATACACAGACATGAGAGGGGTATCAATCTTCTCATCCAACTCAAGAAAGTGAAAGAGTGTAAATAACCGTATATTTGTTTCATGAATAAAATACATTAAACTAAATACTTTTCTCATTCTTTCCAGATTTAATATGTTTTTGACTACTTTCTGTTCGGCACTCATCAGCATGTTAACTAATCTGCCACTTATCACTGCACTTTCTTTTATTTCTTTTCTCTCACTGAGGTTCTATCTGGTAAGAAGGTCTGACTGAAAACTAGTGAACAGCTGTCTGAGACGAACACACGTCCATACACAAAACAGTGTTTGGCAAGCAGTGGGAAAATACATACCCTCCCTTGATCTCCAACAGACACACACAACAACAGTCCATTGGTGCAGATCAAGCAAATCTCTCTGGACGTGTCCTCTCCCCTCAGCAGTCCCCCAGGGATGTGGAAGTGAGGGGGAGACATTTTTGGGCGGAAGCGCTCGTCACACGACCACACACACTTCCTCCCCGAGGTCTGTCGAGTCCCGTGCAGTAGGCGGTTGTGTTTGTTTTTTTTCATCCCCACAACAAGGAAGGGATAGCCTTCCATAAGCAATCCTTAATGAGGATGATCCTCAGGGGGACGTTCAGTCAAAGTAATGCAACTTGACATTTGTTGCACGTACATGAGACCTGAGCTGTTTTTGGCATCGACTTCCCATCCCCCCCCCCAAGAAAATGCGCCCTCTCTTTTTGTACTCGCACTTAAATGTTCAGACACCTATGGGCGAACTCACTGAAGCGCAAACATGAACACTGACGCCTCGATACAGTAACCTGTGTGTGTGTGTGTGTGTGTGTGTGTGTGTGTGTGTGTGTGTGTGTGTGTGTCTCTCTCCTTCCTCCAGGTGATATGGAGGAGTTTGAGGCCCTGTGGCTGACGGGCATTTGCCACAACGAGAAGAACGAGGTGATGAGCAGCCAGCTGGACGTGGACAACATGGCGGGTGTCTTCTACATGCTCGGCGCCGCCATGATCCTGTCGCTGATCACCTTCATCTGTGAACATTGGTTCTACTGGCAGCTGCGCTTCTGCTTCATGGGCATGTGCTCGGGGCAACCCGGGGCCACCTTCTCCATTAGCAGGGTGAGTGTGCTCGTGATTTATTTCAGGTCTGACCTTTGTCTCATTCCCCCCCCGACAGAAAGATCAAGAGAGGGGTTGTTTTCAAACCGCTGGCTTTCGGTTGAGGTGTATCGAGTCAGTCAGCAGGATGCGATGACTCAGCTGACTTAATCTGTGACTTTTTTTTAGCCCAGGCAGTTATTAAACAACAAAACACAAGTCAGCAGCATCCTGTGCTGTACGTTAAAAAGATATCTTCGCTTGTCTAAATTCTACATAAATTCAAAGTCAAAGGGAGCACAACATTTCAGCAATATATTTAGTAGCAGTTCACTTTTATTAAAATAACCAGCACTATTTAAAAAAAAAAAATGTCATCTGAATAATTACATTAAAGGTTTATGATGGATATTTCTATATTTAGAAAAAACCTGAAAAAACAAATCATAATTCTGGAGTTGTTAAATATGAGCACCCTGTAACACGACTAACTGCAAATGACTGCTGCTACTGGCTTACAGCAGACTCATGACAAATATATGTTCAGGTTGAACGTTTACTTAAAGTTAAGGTGTCAGTATGATCAAAACTAACAAGTTCATAAAGATGTGACGTCTGAAGGCAAAATGTTTATAGCTGTTAGGAACGGCCACACTCGAAGGCGGGATGAAAAGGCTGCCGTGATAGAGAGGGGGACGAGATATGATAAGCGCACATTTTCAATCTCATCAAATGCATCGTTTTTTTAACACAGGAAAGGTAATTAGGCTCCAAATGAAGAAAAAAAAAGAGAGCCTATAACCTTGTTGTTGTAACTTTCCTCACACCTGGCCAATCGATGAAGCGGCCGTGATTGTCAGGTTTGTTGATTTCGGAAAGTCCAACAAGCATCGAGTTCAAGCATATGGGCAACTTCTACTCAGTTCATGGAGGTCAAGAGAGAGCACTTAGCATGTGAATAATTTACCAAACTAACAAATGACAGGCAACTATTTAGCCTCTTCACTTATTAAGGACAGTGGAAAACAAATGTGTCGCCTGGATCGCCAACAGCACACAAGAAGCGGTTACAACCAGCGTTATGAAGACCAATGCTTTTGATTTGCCGAATGACAGTGAGACAGCTGATGACAACCGTCATCAGCAAGCCTCCATCACTGAAGCCTCAGGCCCCGACAGGGTTAACAAAGCCTGCAATCTTTGAGAGAAGTCCACCATTTATCGGGTTAACAAGCACGGTTACGACTCTGCTCAGATGCGTCACTTAATAAGGTGCATCTCAGAGTTATTGAAGCAGGCTGTTTGGGGTTCATATAAATAATCACTTGAGGTGTAATTAATTTGCATAATGATGCCTTTTAAGGAGGGGGGGATAGGGGGGTGTTGTTGTTGTTGCATGCAAATTGTCTCAGTTATTATTTGCCGGAGAAAAGGACACCAGTGTTTATGTGTTTGGTGTTTTCTAATTGTAATGTCGTCTGGTTAACACCTACTCAGGCTAACCTGAAAGCACTTCATAAATAGATCTGGCCTTGAGCACTTCAGGAACATGCCGTTTCCTTTTTTGTTAAATTGGCAGGAATCTCCCACTGTCTTTGGAAGTAATGCAAAACATAAGCACTGTTTTGTGCATGGTAGCTTTACGATTCACCCTAAGCTCCGACATGTTTGAGACGGATTTTACAACATCCATTTTGAGCGCATACACCGTTTCAAGAGGTGCTTCTACAGCCTGATATCTTTTATGCATTTCCACGCCTGGTTTAACACTCGAGTTGGGTGCGAGGAAGAGAAAATATTAAAGATAGTGCGGCATTGAAGAAAACTGTTTTCTAATACAGTATATAGAAAGTGTAAGGACGGACAAGTGATGAGAGCACAAAGGGCTAATAAAATACAGAGGAAGAAAAAGAGATCAGTCAGCCAGAGTCATGATAAAGAATAAAATGGGTAGTGGGACAAAGGCGGCGTAGAAAAGGATAGACACAGCGGTGTGCAAGGAACCTCTGTTCTATTACCTTTTCACGGCAGCTGTAGTAGCTATAGATGTAGAGAGATAAAGACAGACAATCCCATTGGATTGGCTGCCGCTCACCGGAGCACCCGGAAACGAAGATAAAACAGACACAAAGAAAGAACGGAGGCATAAAAGAAGAGCAGGGACGACGATTCACATTCATGAATGTGGCTCGGCGACGGGGAAAGTGACTAAGAGACAGACAGAAACTGTTTCTGACAAGTTGACGCCTTTGAGGAAAGTTGGCCCGCGTGCTGGCTGGTGGGTAGTGTGTCCTCGACCTTTCGGATTTGGCTGTCGCCTCGACCACGGATCCCCTCGGCCCCCATTTAAACACGCTTGTTTGACTTCATTCGCAAAAGGCTTTCCCCTCTCTCGAAAATCCTGCTCCAACCGACAAACCAAAACAAACGTACACACTGATGGATTATGACATTTTCAAAAGACGATTGATAAAGCATGTGTCTTGATATCGTAAGAAAGTCAGATTTACTCTTGCAAAGTGATTCATTTCCTTGACAATTTTTTCTTTTTATGAAAGGGAAAAAGAGGCAAAAGCCAGTGGCACCAGGGTCAGAGCTGAATTAAAATGGCATTGATTAAACCTATTGATCGGTGGTCAGAACCATGAGCTTACAGCAACCCTTGTGTTATCAATCAGGGCTTTGATCTGCTCCCTCGGTTCCCTTCTTCAATCCGAGGTGGAGGGCTGAGCGTCCGAGCTGTTCCCCCGAGAAAAGTCACTTATGAACTCAGCAGCTATTACTGTTTAATAGTGTGTAAACAAGAGGGTGGTCAGAGAAAACATGGCAATGCATTAACCTCTCTCCGCCCCTCTCTCTCTCTCTCTCTCTCTCTCTCTCTCTCTCTCTATCTCTTTCTGTTTATATGTTATGTCTGCCGTTTGACTTCCTCTCTCTAACATTAAACCCCCTTTGGTTCTCGACTCCTTACTACCTCCTCACATTTTACTGGTCTTTGCTTCTCCCTTGGGCATCGTACCTCACCACTCTCACTCTTATTCTTTCTCCTTCCCATGGCCTGTCTCAACCTCTCGTCCTCTCTCCACCTCCCTTCTTTTCTTCTAATCTTCACACTCCAGGGTATCTACAGCTGCATCCACGGGGTACAAATTGAGGAAAACAAGTCCACCATAGACTCGCCCTCAGCCACCATGAAGAAGAACATGAACAACACCCACTCCAACATCCTGCGCTTGCTCCGCAC
Organism: Pholis gunnellus; assembly: GCF_910591455.1. Lineage (NCBI taxonomy): Eukaryota > Metazoa > Chordata > Actinopteri > Perciformes > Pholidae > Pholis > Pholis gunnellus. The sequence goes on from NC_136531.1 coordinate 23,225,635, forward strand.
TGCCAAGGACATGACCGCCGTCCCGGGCATTAACGGCTCGCCGCACGCCGCCCTGGAGTACAGCCACAGCGGCCGTGACTCGGCCATCTACGATATCCAGGAGCACCGGCGCAGCTTGGTGGGCCACCCCGTCGACTGCAAGTCAGCTCCTCCCTACCTGCCAGAGGACAACATGTTCAGTGACTACATCAGCGAGGTGGAGAGGACTTTTGGCAACTTGCCCCTGAAGGACAGCAACCTGTACCAGGACCATTACCTGCACCACCACCCGGCCTCGGCTCTGGGTATGTCCGGGCCCCCGCCTAACAGGCCGCGTAGCTTAGGCAGCACTAGCTCGTTGGAGGGGGGCATGTTCGATTGCGACAGTTTAGGGGGAGGGGTAGCGCCCATCTTCACCACCCAGCCCCGCCCCTCCATGACTCACAGGAATACCAATAAGTTTGACCTGATTGCTGGCCACACCCCTGCGGATTCCAGCCAGGGTGGGTTCAAGGGAAACAATGTATACGGCAGGTTTTCTTTCAAAGGAGGTGCATCCAGCACGGGGCTCATCGGGGGTCATGACAGGTACTGTGGTGGGCGCGGGGGAGGCTCAGGGGGGGACGATGGGAACATTCGCTCGGATGTCTCGGATATCTCCACGCACACTGTCACCTACGGCAACCTGGAGGGCAACAACAAGCGGCGTAAGCAGTACAGAGACAGCCTGAAAAAGAGGCCAGCTTCGGCCAAGTGCCGACGGGAGCAGGACGAGATAGAGCTGAGCGGCCTCAGGAGGAGAGCCCACCACCACACCGTCCACCACCACTTCCCCCACGGGCCCCAGGCACACCGCACGGTCTCACCTCCCCTGGAGCGGAAGAGGGGAGGCGGAGGGGGTAATTCTTCACCTTACTTGTTCCGCAAAGACAAAGAGAACCTGAGGGATTTCTATGCGGACCAGTTCCGCTCCAAGGAGGGCAAGGCCAAGTGGGAGCAAGAGGGTGGAAGTGGAGGAAGCGGCGTGGGCGGTGGTAGTGGTGGTGGTATCTGTAAAAGCTTAGTACCTGTGGAAGACTTCCTCAAAGGTAAAGGCAAGAAGCCAGAGTGTAAAGGTGGGCTTGGCTCAGTGTCGGCAGGGCAGCAGGCCCACACCTGCTGGGAGAAGGGAGTTTCTGGGCTGGGAGGGGGGGGCATAGCAGGGGGCGACTGGGAGTGTCGTAACTGCCACAATGTGTGTCACCACGGTGGAGGCGGCGCTTGCCAGGCTAGCGGGGTTGGCGGTAGCAGCAGTCGCCCCAGCTCCGCTAGCTGCAAGCGCTGTGACTCGTGTAAGATCCCGCCGAGCAACCTTTACAACATCAGCGAGGATAACAACATGGTGTTCGCCGGAGTGAAGAGTAGCCTAGGACCCAGCCAAGCACAAACTCAGGCACAGGCGCAGCGCAGGAAACTAGGGCCGGGCGGGAGGGTGTTAAGGAGGCAGCACTCGTACGACACTTTTGTGGACCTGCAGCGGGAGGGGGCGGGCCGCGTGGGAGGGGGCGGCGGTGGCGGGGGGAAGTTTCAACAGCCGCGGAGTGTGAGCTTGAAAGACAAAGACCGCTTCATGGAGGGCCCCAGCCCTTACGCTCACATGTTTGAGAGGTACGCAGGGGAAAGAGAGTCTTCCATGTTTGGGGGAGTAGGCGGGGATAGGGCGAAGGGAGGCTCCTCCTTCAGTTTGTTCCGCGGAGGCGAAGGTGGGTTGCATCAGCGGTCCGTAGGGGAGAGAGACAGAGATAGAGCTATGATGGGAGGTGGTGGTGGTGATGGTGGTGGTGGCGGTAGCAGCAGAGGGGCCGGGACTTACTCCTTGTCTAAATCTCTCTACCCAGATAAGGTGAACCAGAACCCCTTCATCCCAACCTTCGGCGACGACCAGTGTCTATTACACGGCGCCAAACCGTACTACGTCAAAAAGCCACAGACGCAGCAGCAGCAGCAGCTTCTCAACAACAGCCGAGGAGGAGGGGACTTCCACGGCTCCATGGGAACGACTTCCTATTTGCCCGTGTCCGCCACAGCTGGGGTGATGTCCAATGTGGCCCCTAGGTTCCCCAAAGATCTGTGTCTGAGTGGGGTTGGGGGGCCCATGGGAAACCACCACGGGGCCAGCAAGCTACTGCCGGTGGGCAGGGACACGTTAGGTCTGGGGCCGGGACAGAGATCCTTCAACGGTGCCAGCAATGGACACGTTTATGAAAAGCTCTCCAGCATTGAGTCAGACGTCTGAGGGTGAAGACGGAGGAAGAGAGAAAGAGAGAGAGAGAGGGAGAAGATGAAGTGGGCGAAGAAAAGGGGCGAGAGAAACATACAGATGCTGATGACCTCTCAGTGCGGCGAGAACGAGGAGACACAATGCCGTGTGTGTGTCGTTCTCGACGAATTTGGACGATGCACTGAGGCCACTGCAGGCTAAGCTGTGAAGTCTGGCGGGAGACAAGTTCTTAATGAGAAGACAGGATTCTGGTGCTGCTCCGACGCTCAGAGAAAGATAGGGAGGGAGGGAAGGAGGGGGGGGGGGGGGGGGGGGGGGAGTGAAATCAAATCTCCAGTCTCTGCTCTCTGCACACGCTCATCGTCTTTCCCTCCCTCCTGCAGTTCCTTAACACCAAAACAAACATTTTGTTTAACAACGGAAATACAATCATGAATGAGAAATCAACACTTCTGTTGAAGTAACAGGGTAAACTAATAATAATTGTATTGATAATGTTAATAATATTATTGAATATTATTCCAGTGTTTAACGATGATCGGTTTTGGATTGTTTCGTTTTTTTCTTTCTTTCAATTTTATTGATTTAAATAGTTCACGTCACATATTTGTATGATGTTAATTCTTTCTTAGCTTACCAATATTACAGGAGACCGGTCGTTCGATCTATTTTCGGGGGTTCCTGTACTTTGGACTCTACTTTGCTATTAATTCTTCATGTTTGATTTTTTTTTTTTTTTTACTTTTCTTACTCTTGAGTGCTGTGAAGTGTATGTGAAAGGCATGAGTTGCTGAGTACATTCTATGTACTTATAAATTTGCAAAGAAGGTCTCTTTTTTTTCAGCTACTGAAGCAACATCATCATACTGATTTGCCGTTTCCCCTCCGTTTTGCTCTGCTCGGCAGCACCAAGTGGGTCTCACATTTTGAGCTGGATGTGCCTTAAAGGATTGATACAGATTTTCTACACACGGGATCTGCTCTGTTGGCAGACAGATCCACCTGCAAACAACTAGTCTAATTGATCAGAGTGTGAAAACACACCTGAAGAAGTCTGACGAGGGCAGAGTTTCACGAGCGTGACAGACTTTTAGGCATTTGACAGATGTTGTAATACAAAGCTGCCGTAGAAGAAGCTGACATTTTTAAGTAGATCCCCAACAATAAAAGTAACCAATAGCAGGTTTACAAGGGTTAATAAACACACATTCCTGTCCCCCCCTCCTCCTAAAAAATAAGTCAGCTCAGCAGAGCCATGCTGCTGACATTCGAGTTCGACATAAAATATAGGAGGTCCTTCCACTTTTAACTCCACTTTTAATCCTCACCGCAACTCCTTGAAATAATTTAGGAAGAAGCTCAACAAGCCTCCTCGCCTCCTCAAACGCCACTGTTCATGACAGATGACCCGGGAACCAACTACCCATTAAATACATGGAAATCACATTTAACGTCCGCTCGTTGCCCTCATCGCTTTTCCACTGGGTCCGGCTCAATTGGCCGTGACAGTTTTGCTATTCAGGACAGGGCACATCATGGACTCACAGACATCACAACATGAGGCATCCGTTCCTGGGATGAGCAGCGGTGACGTTCATTATTTCACGAGTACGGCTACAAGCCCAGCCGGCTGCGCTTGATGGTCACATTTGAATGATGGGGGGGAGGAGAACAACGTGTCGAACACATTCATTCTGCTGGTTTAAAGGACCACAGTGAGCTCAAGTACAGAGTTCCAAATGATCTCTTCTTTTAGATAAATTTACATCTTTGTGTGTTTCTAATAAGAAAATGGGGGAAATACTACAACCAGTTTGTGCTCACTATACAGCTACTGAACAGTGTTCCTCAGCAATAGTTTGACATTTTTGGGACTATTAGATGAGGAGATCGAGATCACTCTCATGTCTCAGCGGTAAATATGAGAAAGAGTTAGCTTAGCTTAGCATAAAGGCTGAAATCGGGGAAACAGTAAGCCTGGCTCTGTCCAAACGCCAACAAAACCACCTAACAGCATCTCTAAAGCTCACAAATGAACACGGTATATATTGTTTGTGCAGTCCATGCAAGAAGTGTAACAATGACATGTAGGAGGGATAGCTGCTGGACTTTCTTGTAGTTGCCATGATGTTCAGCCAAGAAATAGTCCACACAATGTGTCACTTCTTTTTACAGATAAAAAAAAAGAAAAAAGCTACAACGTGTTAATTAGTGAGCTGTAGAGTGCTGGTTGGCAGATTTTCTTATCTTTGGACACAGCCAGGCTAGCTGCTATCCCTCCGTTTCCAGTCTTTGTGCTAAGCTAAGCTAACTGGCCTCTGGTCCATTTAAGATCTGACAGTGGTATCTCAACAAGAAAATAAAGCTGATTTTTCCCAAGTCATCAGACTATTTCATCAAGAGAACCTTGATAATATTAGTCAGTCCCTTTCACCATTTCTCCTGCCAACGGAACATAAAGAATAATTTCCCTGTGTACTGTTACCTTGATTTCTAACCCCCCACCGGACCATAATCTGTTTCACATGCTGAGATCTTGATGAAGGAAGGAATTTTGCCCTCAAGTCCTCCGAAGGTCCTGTGTGGATTGTGTCAGCGGCAGACGTTTGAGGAGAAAACAGAAGGAAGAGGAAGGCAGGAGCAAGTAGGTGGTACATTTAGTGAAAGCATCGCCTTTGTTACGACATCAGACACACGGGTCATCTCTGCTCTTAACACTGCACAGAGACAGCAAACACAACTTGTGTTTAGTTTCAATCACAAACAAAATCTATTGGTCACAATATCTATTCCACATTTCCAGTTATATACTGTCACCTGACTTTTAGTCCAAACCAAATTTGAATACCTAAGCACAATCTGACTGAATGGGTCGAATATATTTAGTTTGTTGTACCTCCCAGTCAAAACTCTTCTTGGTTGACAAGTCAGTATGTATGATACTAGGGGGTCTCTAGTGTTTGTAAGGACCTGCATGTATACACTTTTCTTTCTTTCTCTTTTTTAATATTAACGTTTAGCCCAGAAAAAAGGGTGGTTTTTTGGAACAATATTTGGAATTTTTATCAATTTCATTAGTACTGATGATCCATGTAGTACTGTGGGTGCGTGCGTGTGTGCGTGTGCTCGTTTGTGCAGGAGAAAACACCAATCTTAACATCAAAATTTTGGTTATACTTTCATGAATATGCTAAATTGATTGAAAATTCCACTAGGCTAGAAAACCGTTTTTTATTATTATTAATCTTCTACAAAAGTTTTCTTGATAAGTTTGTGTTAATGCTTTAAAACAAGGTTGAGGTCTTGATTAATACATTCATCGTCACTAAAGAAGCCTTTTTTTCATTTCAACTACTTTTTCTTTTGAATATCTCGTTTCCTTATTTCTTTTATTGTATGTGCCTGAATACATACGCTTGATTACCTCTGTGTGTGCTCATATGGGAGAGAGACAGAGTGTATGTGTGAGAGATAACTGTTTTCTTGTACATGTATTATAAAACTGTATGTAAATACCTCACGCTCATGGACTTTTGATAAAATACAAAAACAAACTGTACAAAAATAGCAGAGAATAGATCTATTTGGGATAAATCTTTGATTCGTAGGTTGCCCCCTTGAGAAATTGCTTTTGTAACGACTTCAGGCCAGGATATGTGCAATCGTTCGTTATTACACAAATAGTGTGCACATTCAATGAGTCATGGTTCCTTCTTGTTTTTTTATTTATTTGGTCAAAGACCATCTAAGAAGGTCGTTTTCTCAAAGCACCACCATTCATTGGTACACAGAAAGCACAATAGATTATCTGTTGCATTTTCTTTCTTACACCGGAAGTCTCTTTTCGCTCCTCTTCGACTAAACTTCTGTTTTTGTGTTTTATTTTTGTTTGTTGTTTTTTTTTTGCCGCAGAACACTCGAATAACTCCACCCCCTGAGCTGTACAGATTGTGAAAAATGTACATATAACATTGAAAAAATCTAGTTCG